>NC_060125.1:265213299-265516329 GCF_021461395.2 Schistocerca americana | reverse complement strand
TAAAAGGTAATGAATAACTTTTCACAAAACACGTAAATGTTTAATAGAGTGAAATACATATGGTAATCCGTAGGCTATTGTGGCTATGCATCATGAAACAGAAAAATAATTTTACAGCACTTATTTATTATGATCGCATTACGGCAGTGAGTTTGTACAGAAGTCAGATTTCACTAATATTCGCACTATTTGATAAGTAACATAAACTCATGGTCTTGTTCTACTGTGGAGTGTAACTGCATTGGCACAAAGTTGTAGTAATCTGTCAAGAAGCTCCAAAACAGCACACACTCCGCTAGAGAGAAAATATTTCGTGAGGGATGATATTTTTAATTTCCACAAATGTGAAGAGGCATAAATTTCCTCGGAAATGGATGGTGAAAAGTGTGTACGTAGAGGAACCTGTAATTAACACATCGATTTTCTTCGCAATGGACTCCCAAAGGAAGTGCAGAACCATCGCTTAGGTCATATTCACAACGACGGACGTATAAAATTCGTGACAACAACTGGTTTGTGTTAGTTTAGGAACTGGGCATACAGTTATTCGTGAGAATCTCAGTTATACAGTCCATGAAACACACACCTATTTGCACTTGTTCTGCACTCGAACAGCGGATTAACCAGTAGGAAAGGACTTTCTAATTCATTTTGTAGCCTTGAATGAAATTTCGATTCACCATTGTGAGCCCGTATCCAAACGGCAGAGTTGTAACTGGAAACATCAGGAGTCGTTCACTAAGAGAAAATTAAATCTCTACCTAAGAGCTGTTATTAATGGCATTCTCAGAAAAATCTGAACTTAGTGACTGTTTGAAGAACAATGTACTGTGGACAGTAACATCATAGTTTACCGTAGCACTTTCGATAAGAAGAAATGTCAGCTGTTATTAATGGCATTCTCAGAAAAATCTGAACTTAGTGACTGTTTGAAGAACAATGTACTGTGGACAGTAACATCATAGTTTACCGTAGCACTTTCGATAAGAAGAAATGTCATTGTGCAGCACAACACCGCCAGACAACACACTTCCTAGAAGACGAACTAAATATTCGGCAACTTTGATTCGGGGATTCCATATGCACCGTACAGGACCAGTCTTGCGCTATCAGATTTTCCTCTGCACTGTCAAAGAGTTTTTATTCGGCTCCAGGTTCAGGGATAGCAACGTGGTCAGACAATCAATACAGAATTGGCCTCAGAGCCTCTCAACAATTATTTTCCACTGGAATTAAAAATCACACTGAGAGGTGCTATGAAGTCCTACATGTTGGTGAAGATTACACGGAAAAATAGTGAACGAACTGTTGCTGGCGTGGATCTAGGGGGAAGGGAGTTAGTCCTCCCCCACCCCAAATAAAAAAAGAAATATCTGTAGAAACAGTTATATTTTTATTTATGTCAGTTTACAAATTTGACGGCCTACTCTCAGTCAATGAACGATCATTAAAACAAAGAGTTTCGAACAATGAATTCTAGAAGTTAGAGGCTACGTTTGACAGTGGATATTTTCCATTTAGCGTGTATGCACGTGGATGCGATTGTGGCTTGATTGTTAACACGCGATCCAGGTAAAGGCTCACGTCCCAGACTGACCGTAACTCCTGTTTTGAACAACAAGTCCTAAACGTTTCATGAGTCCACACCAGACTGAGTAAGAGAAGGAAGAAAGGAAAAAGCAATCCACTAAACAGAAGGCCGACTTCTCGAACAACTGAAAAGATCGGAGGAGGTATCATTGCCTAGTTTACACACTCGCGTAACTACAGACTGCAGTCTTATTGATTAGTTCGTTGATTTGAGTTTAAGGGATTAAACAGCAAGTTTATCAGCCCCTCGATCCAGAAGCTGTTGATCCGGAATCATTGATGTCCGTGATTTACGTGTTCTGATGTTGAAACCAATTAAGAGCGGCAAGTCCGACCCATTGGGGACAATACTGATGCCAGAGCTGAGAAAGAATTGACGGAGAAGGGTATGTATCAGGCTGGTATGGAAGTCAAAGTTGATGAGCGAGTCTCCTGGGTCTCATAGAATGACGGGAAAAACTCCTCCCCGGATTCGGTCCCCCCTAGATCGACTAAGGATGAATATAGTTACAGAACTAAGGATGTCTTCAGGTCAGCAGACTCAGACCTCTAAGAGTGAGAAGTCTAAAAATGTAATGGACAGTTGTACATCAGTAATAAGAAAATAATAGGCGACAGGGAAGAGATAGGGGATCCAGTATTAGAATCAGGCTTTAGGAGAGCTTTGGACAACTTAAGATAAAGTAAGGCAGAAGGGATGCAGAACATTCCATTGGAATTTCTGAAATCTTTGGGAAAAGTGGCACAAAAAGACTACTCACATTGATCCGTAGACTGTGTGAGACACATTTCAGAAAAAACATCAGCGATGAAATTCAGAAGACAGCAGTAGCAGACAACGGCGAGAATCACCGCACACTCAGCTTGGCAGCTCGTACATCAAATTTGCCGACAAGAATAATATACAAAAGAAGGGAAAACACTGACAGGGATCTGCTAGATGAATATCAGTTTGGCTATAGGAAAGGTAATCCGGTCTCGGAAATTGAGCGGTGTGCTGACCACATGCCTCTCCATATCCGTATCCACTGACGCCTTTGGGCTGAGGATGACATAGCAGCCGATCGGTACCGTTTGGCCTTCATGGCTCCTGAACTTTTCTTTTATTTCCATCATTGCTTCTTCGATGTACCGATTGAACAATAGGGGGAAAAACTACATCTCTGCCTTACACCCTTTTTAATCAGAGCACTTAGTTCTTGGTCGTTCATTCATATTATTGCTCTTGGCTCTTAAACATACTGCATGTTACCCGTCTCTCCCTATAGCTTACCTCTATTTTTCTCAGAATTTCGAATATCTTCCACCATTTTACATTCTCGAACGCTTTTTCCAGGTCGAAATATCCTCTGAACGTCTCTTAAGTTTTCTTTAGTCTTGCTTCCATTATCAACCACAACGTTACAATTGGCACTCTAGTGCCTTTACCTTTCCTAAAGCCAAACTGGTCACCATCTAATAGATCGTCAGTTTTGTTTTCCACTCTTCTCTATATCATTCTTGACAGCAACCTGTCCCACGCCCGGGTTCCCGGGTTCGATTCCCGGCGGGGTCAGGGATTTTCTCTGCCTCGTGATGGCTGGGTGTTGCGTGCTGTCCTTAGGTTAGTTAGGTTTAAGTAGTTCTAAGTTCTAGGGGACTTATGACCACAGCAGTTGAGTCCCATAGTGCTCAGAGCCATTTGAACAGCAACCTGGATGCATGAGCTTTTAAGCTGATTTTGCGATAATTCTCGCACTTGTCGGCTCTTGCAGTCTTCGGAATTGTGTGGATGATATTGTTCTGAAAGTCAGATGGTATGTCACCAAACTCATACACCATTGTGAATAGTTGTTTTGTTTACACTTCCCCCAATTATTTTGGAAATTCTGATTGAATGTTATCTATACTTTCTGACGGCAGAAAGGATAGATAACATTCCATCAGAATTTCCAAAATCATTGGGTGAAGTGCCAACAAAACGACCACTGATCTTAAATCCTTCTAAGTTCTTTTAAATTGTGATTCTAATACTGGATCTACTATGCCTTCCCTATCTACTCCTGTTTTCTCCTCGATCACATCAAACAAATCTTCCACATCATAGACACCTTCCAATGTACTCTTTCCACATATCCGCTCTCTCTCCTGCAAAAATCAGACTAGCACTGGCAAAAAGGGCAATCCTGGCCGAGAGAAGTATGCTAGTATCGAACATAGTTCTTATTTTGAGGAAGAAATTTCGAGAATGTACGTTTGGCACACGTGATTGTAGCCTAGTGAGGTATGGTGTGTGGAGAAACTAGAAGAGAAGAGAATATAAGCCTCTGAGATGTGGTGTTACAAAACAATGTCGAAAATATGGTAAGGAATGAGAAGGTACTTCGCGGAATCGACGAAGAAAGAATCATACTGAAAAACTGACAAGATTGGTTCAGTTGACTCTAAGCACTATGGGACTTAACATCTGAAGTCATCAGTCCTCTAGACTTAGAACTACCTAAACCTAACTAACCTAAGGACGTCACACACATCCATGCCAGAGGCAGGATTCGAATCTGCGATCGTAGCAGCAGCGCGGTTCCGGACTGAAGTGCCTAGAACCGCTCGGCCACAGAGGCCTGCTAAACTGACAAGAAGAAAATGATGATACCGGTTAAGACATCACGGAATAACTTCCTCGGCACTAGAGGAAGCTGTAAAAAAACTGAAACTAAATTTAAAAAATAAAAAAAATGCGAGAAGTAAGGCGGCAGACTGGCGTTCCCTTTGCTCACTGTAGACTAGTATTTACAGCTGTAATTCTTAGGGACTAACTGAGTGCATTCGAATTTATAATATGTGAACTAGGACGTAAAAGTAGTGACGATTTGTTGCTATTATTGTTCTTAAATTGTTTGCTAGGAATACTTCCAAAACTTTTTCTGTACGTTTTTCAAATGCTGTAATGCTCTGAACTGCAATTTTTCGGAAGTTATACTAACGTGGTCTTCTAAGCACTGACGTATACAGTTTAGAATTATTGTTATATTAAAACCTTTTGAATACTTTATTGTAAGTAAACAGATTGCAGTTATTAAACGTTTTACTGTTAAAATGGTATTGGTCTTTGGCACATTAAAAGTGGAGGTGATAGCAATTAATATTTAGTTTTGGAAGCGGAGGGGAATGGGGGAGGAGAGACACCAACGAAGTGTGGTCTCACCCAGAAGCGGAACTTATATGCTCACCTGGTTTCACGCAGCGTTTCCATTGGATGTAATGTGATACGTTTTCAATGCGTGCTTCGCACGCGTCCTTTTGCCTCGTGTACCGTATTTATCTGCGCAAATTTCATTACAGAATGTGAAATGTCAACGGTCAACATCGACCACTCTTAACATCTCAACTGTCCTGCCAGGAGCTTAACTAACATATGTGTGACAATGCTAACCGAGTATACAGCGCGTCAAAAACACACAGCGCCAGAGGTAATTCGGTGTTATTATGACGCGGTAAATGGCGTACAATGCCAGGCGATGTTTTAAAATTGGAATAATAGTGTCCACAACGACTTGTCTGATGGAATTGAATCTCTGGCTTATAAATGTGTCGTTATTAAGCTCTCGTATCCATTATCTTTCCAGCAGAATATTCGAAACGCGCTCTGACGGCTGTTGAACATCACGAGTGCTGCAGTACTAGTGTAGAGTCTGATACTCGATTAGCTATAACTGCTTGCTATAGATCATATTTCAGTGGCTCGTTAATGTTCGTTTTGTGGATGAATCTGAATTTTACTGATCCCGTCTTCCATGTCTCTCGGTGTTGGCATTTCAACACCACAGCAAGCAATGCTGGGGCTGATGGAATAAGGAATGTTCACATGGATAACATAGAACGAAAATAGTTAACGAATCCTCTATTTACATTCATTTATTTATCAGTAGCAGCAGTATATCTGAACTGTTGCTGCTTTGAACGTAATTCGATATTCGTCAGTGGCGGAAAAACTGACCTAATTATAATTACCAAACTACTCAGAGATGCTTTAAGCGTTGATTAATACGGAGACACGTTGTCATGAAGTTATATACTCATAAGGGTAATTTATGTGACTGTATGACCACATATTCATGAGTGCTTGATACATTCAGCAGTGTGGAAGTGTGCTGGCAGTCAGTCAGTTGAATTTATACACATTTACATCAATTTTCACGTGCAAATAAAATTTATATTTGACGTCTGAGTCATTACCTCCGGATCATAGAGGCGTCCAAACCATTGTGCTCATTTTCTATGTGAAACTGCATCAGTACTATATGTGAGATAAAGAATGAGTACTTTCATCTAAAACTTTAGTTTCCCTAAGGATGATGGAAGATGAAACGTAGAGAAACATATAGAAGGGAAACACGGTGAAATTCGCTGAACGTTGTAACTTCAAATTCGTTGTTTTCCGGGATACTTTCACTGGGACGAGGAAGCCATTTCGCAACGCCGCCGTAGCGTTAGTTACAAGATCAATGACCCACCAATACAATAAAACATACTGCAAATCGTAAAAATAGCGTTCGCTAACACTTTTTCTATAACAAGAAAGTAATGATATATGCGCTGTGACACTACTTGCAAACGCCCTTGCACTTATCTCTTAAACGCTTTAAGCCAGATCCACATCAGGTAGTCGAATGTAAGTTGTTAAAATGTCTGTGAAACGCATTTAAGAAATATTTGGTGCTTTTGAGTGGGACCTGTCTGTGCTAGCGATCTGCAAGGCGTTTACGAACAAACTCTATGTCGCACCATAATCACGTGGCTGTTGGAGAGTCTGTACGGTGGCGGCAAAAATTCCGTCCTGGAGATCTGAATGCTCACCCCAAAGACATGTTCTATGCTCGGGTTTATCACAGTTCATCAAAATCTGCAGCGTTGTTAATGTGCGAAACTGCTACTACAGTAACACACGACAGACCTTACTCTGCATCTTACACTAACACAAGGCTGGCTCATTCTTATAATTTGAGTCGTTCGATAGCAGAGTTTTAATAGCTGCACCATTCAACATTTTTTACATCTAATTCTTGTCATCTTCAATTTCAGCTCAGAAACTATTTTTTCCATCATTTTCGTCCAGGTTTGTTGCTTCAGTACCCACTTTTTAAATTGTGAAAACAATGTATTATTTGCATAGAATAGTTTGTTTCCAAAAAGGTGGTCATCTCGATATTTATTACGATCAGTTTAAATAAAAATAAACAAAACAGTATTGTGTAAATCAAAAATATATGTAATGTAACAAATTATTACATTTGATCAGAATTTGATTGACGTTGTACAAAGAGATAACTTAAAATACATATACGAATATATCTATGACTTGCAGAGTCTTTGAAGTTATTATTCACGCCATTACTGTGAGCGGTTAGTTGAAAGTTTGTTTCGAAAGTAGAGGAATGGTCACACATTGATTGAATTTTTTTGAAGCTTACTGTCATGAACCTGTGAGATCAAGAACCAATAATTAAAAAAAATGTATGTCGGAGAGTTATTTGTTTTTGCTCGTGTCAAATGCAAAGAGAGCACAGTAAAATAGCGATTTGAAAGTAGAATTACTGTTTCAACCATTACGAGTTGAAGACCCAGGCCGACAAATTTCAAGTATTATGAGAAATTGTAACATCTCCTGAACCACTGCAGCCTTCAAGGAAAAAAATACATTTACATATAATAGACCCACAGTAATTTATCATAATGCAAAAGCAGTGTTGTTACACTAACATGCGATTTTGAATTTCTTCGATTATTCATACAGCCTACTCACATATTGTGAGAGAATGTTATAAGCTGCACTACCTCAGGAGATTCGATCGATCCTATACTCTTCCTGTATTAATTAGGGGTTGTTTCTAACTGACTTTGTTGACTCAGTGTGGTGGGATTTACATCGTTAAATGAGGACTCTTTACGAGTGTCAGCTTAGTTAGTGCCTCTCGCAGAATTTACAGCTCTTGAGTCTGATCTCAAGACAGTATTCGGAATTCATGTGAAAAGGTGTACACTAAACACTAAACACTAAACTTACACACAATGACGGGGAGCGTTACAGTGGGTCACTCCTAATAGTACTGCTGTGGAAGTGACTTCTACGTCTACACAATACACTATCAAAGAAACCTTAACTGCGGGAACTGCATAACCACAATCCTTGGAGAGCTGCTAGTGCAAAATACCTTGCAAATAAACTGGATGCATTGTAGAGGCAACAGCTACTGCCTACTGATGGATTCAAGAATGGTGGCATGGCGACTCTACACAATGCGGCATGTATTGGACACCTAGGGAAGAGTACAACCCGCACTGTACATCTGCTTCACATTAGCACTACAGCCATAAATATGTGAATGGTGTAAATATTATTTCAATTAGACGGTAATATTTACAAAGATTTCCTTTTTAAGTTTCGGCATAAGAAGCCACTTTTTATTACTTACCCAGAGCAAAGTGCTGGAAACCAAAATGGCCGCGAACTCATGCGGTGTACTAACGTTGGTGCCGATCTAAGAGTTGTAGGAGAACTGGTACCGACAGTGAAGGTTTTTACCTTCCATCATGACAGAAGCACCTCTTCTATGTTTTTTTAACCAGCACGAACGGTAGACCATCACGCGAATTAGCTGTCATTCTCATATCTATGGCCTTGGGTAAATACTTACAGACGGCTTCTTAAGCCTTTGCTAGTTGTAAGTAAGATACGTTTAAGATTTAGTGGAAATCGTCTACTTCGTCAACCTAGATTTCATTTTTCCTCTTGCGAGGTCTTGTGTAGTTTCTGAAATGTTTTCGGATGTCATTTCGCAATTTTCCCTTGGCCCATGACAGCCACAACCCTTAACGTACCACGTGCCGTCTCACAGACCGCTGGCGTTTATTGTTACTCTGTTGCTAATGCGTAATGGTGGGGTAGAAAATTACAGCGTTGTCTAGTTGTTCTTTCCCGAAGGTGCCATCGTTTCCTTTGTCAGTAGCCACTTGAATGTGGCGTGGACCCCAACTATTAGCTGCTTCTATCATGCTAGCGGTCTCTGCGACCGCACCTGGAGTATGCATTATGGATTCAGTAGCCAAGTCTATGTCCACTGTTCCTGTTACGGATATTGACTTTTGGGATACTGTTGTAAAATGGTTTGATGACAGTTTAGGAAGAAACGTTGGATCAGATAGTGACAACGAAATTGAAAGTGAATGTAATACAGTATAGGAACAGGGAAAAAGTGAGGACGAATTTGAGAATTCCTTTAATAAAATAAGTGATGAAAGAGATGTAGACAGAAGTGTGGAAACCGAAATTTTAGCTAAAGGTTTTGCTAGAAATACATTAGGTCCAAACAAATATCATTGTTCATTTAAGCTTCTTTCAAAGATGGCCAATGACAATATTTTTCCGTAAAGTGGGGTGATCGCGTTTGTCCTTCACAATTCTTACACATACAATACTCAGGTGAACCGCTTCAATTGCTGAAAAGCTTCTAAACTGGTTGGTGACAACACAGAAAAAGCTAGACAACTAGTTTCACTTACCCCGTGAACTTCGTGCGTCCTTCACCGTGTTTTGGGTGTAGCAGAACCAACAGCACAAGTCGTTGTAGAACGATTGGAAAAACGCAGAACATTGTCCATCTCTGTCCCAAAAAAGAAGAGAAAGACATCTTTTAATTATCATTGTTGCAAGAAGCCAATCTGACTTGAAATCTATACAAAAATTTCCAACGAGTGCAAGGAAAACCTCTGAGAATGAAACTAAACACCTGAAGAGTACTAGGGTAATTTTCATTTTTGAAATGTTACATGAGATTTTTTTATGTTTTTGTTATTAAATTACCAATAAACATTAAAATTATAGCAACAAGCAAAATTTGGAGCGCAAGGTATTGGAGTTCTCTTAACATTATCATGTAATATTAGCCTACGTTCATTTTGCACAGTTTTCTTGTTAAATACGGTTTTTTCGTAAAAAATAACTTTAAAATTTAGGTGTTGTATTTTTGTGTGGTATTAAAGCAACCTTTTACATAAAATCTGAAGTGCTCCACTGAAACTGCTGAATGCAATTTTTATGACTATTTAAGGAAAGCGGTCAATTAGACCGTGCCTGGAAAGCTAAGGTTTAGAACATGTAGAAGCCGGTAAGGATTATGAAACCATGTATACAACGATGACCGTTCTGTGGTTGGGTACTGAGGCTTCTAACCACATAAAACACTCATCTCGAGATTTCAAAGCATTTTTTCATAAACATGGCTATGAAATGATTCTCTTCAATGGCTCAACATTCACCGCGTTTTAATATAGCAGGGCAATTGTGGCAGGTACCGTAAAATCAATTACGGACTTGCGATTCTCCTTCTCCCTCTTTTCAAGTGCCATAGGTGAATGGATTTCCAATTTGTGGACTGTATCGCTGCTAGAACGTTTCCTCATTCGTCACTACTCCGCTTATATTCTTACTTTGCAATGTAAAGTGCCCAAAACGCCAGCAGGTGGCATTCGACTTCACTGTGTGGAATGGTCCTCATTTTTTCGCTCACATGTGTGCGTGTTGTGAGCAGCAAAGTATTAGACGGGCTGGCATTTTTAATTTAGGGCTAATGCTGTTCTAAGAGCATGATTAATGTGGATGAAACATTCATTACTACGTGTAGTCACCAACTTCTTCTCGCTTTTGGCAACCTGAACATAATTTATCATATTTTCACCCAGGGTGACGGTTGTTCAGTCCAGGAGCCAACCAAGTTACTAGTATATGCATTAAGGCAGCAGAGATTTCTCTCGAAAGCCGCCTGTGTTTACAGATGTTGTCCAAATACCGGCAGGAAATGCAATCAGGGCAGATGGATCAACGCCTAGGGAGCATCTTCAGTGGAACAGTCGCTTGAGAAATATATCGTCTAACTAAAGCAGACGCTTTGCTTAGGCCGTCGGCACACGGGACGGGTTAGCTAACGTTGACTCTACTAGTTTGTGACGTCACTTCCTGCTATTTCACATTGAGCAGTCGTTTCGTTAAGTGAAACACAACATAAGTTCTGCAATATTTCGGTAACGTGTCACGTAAAGTAGAGCCAATAGGAAGCAAGAGAGCTCCATGTGTCACAAGCAGGAAGCTTGAGGCCTACAGAAAGCAAGCCGCAATATTGTACTAGCCGTGTTCAACAGAAACCCATATTCGGTGCGTTTTATGTCACACTGTGCACCCCAAGAATCTACGCCGTTTCTAAGTACTAGCACAGTGAACGTCTCGAGAAGGAATCGTGACCAGTACGAGTTGTAATACAACGATGGGAAATATCATATTGGTGGTCAAAGAATTTTCGTTTTTAATTATTATCACGTTATAACTCGCGTATCGTCGGATTAAGCCGCTTTATGGTAACGGTACTTTGAAGATTCAAGAGAAGCGTGTCTTTCTTTTATAGGATTTGTTATAATTAAACGTAAATTAATAACATTTCGATGATTAAAACCTATAGAAGACTTTAAGACACTACCCAAAGTCACCCATAACGAAGCTAAAGCGTTGCGTAATATGTAGAAGTACCATGTTTATGGAGCAGAGGTTAGGTTCGAGACCTGTTGTTCCTTTTTTTTCACCTATCCGTTTTTTTTTCAAAAAGTTGTGGGAGTCTCTTACGAAATTTAAAGAACTAATTTCTGTAGTAGTTGATGGCATGTAAATATAAGTGCGTTCTGTGTTAGCAGTGAGTTTGTTCAATTTGATGAACTTACGTTGATATACTTACTGCCCCAGATATGTATCTTTCCTTTTTGTTTTATTACATATTTAGGGATATTAAAATTTTTATTTGTGTATACGACCGACAGAAAAACATGACTAGCATATGGACAAGGAAGAAAAAGGGCGTTTTATAAGAGCCAATGTAGATATTTTTACGCTCGTCCATTTTGTTGAATAAGCTGTTGTTTGCGAGCCAAAGACGGCGCTTTTATTGTTGATGTCGGATGTTCCGTCTGAGTGCACGTCAACGTTAGCTGCTTCGTCCTGTGTACTGACTGCTCTAGCTAGGTGCTGCGTGCTAATAAGCTATCTATTTCAGAAGGGCGGGTCGCTTGTACCACAGGACAAGCACTGAAGGTTGGAAGCATTAGAAATCTGAATGCATCGGTTGCTTTTGCGTATCTCGTCGACAGAAAAGGTCAAGAACACTGACACATTATAGAGGCAAAAGAAGACCGTATATGTGGCGCCCTTTAAGAAGCGAAAACTGACGTGTTTCAGTGTTGCTGTGTGACAAGTTAAGTACAGTATACCGAAGGCGTAACTACACAGTCTGACATTACTCGGAGCGCACTGCCTAGGCTGGCGTGTGGCAATCTGGTGGGCGGTAGCGTCAAGCACCGGAACACGCGGCCTGGCCTGTGTCTGACAGCACTGCTCGATCACGTGACCAGGTCAGCTATCGCGCCGCTGAGACCAGAGTGTATTCGAAGAGAAATGCGGTTATAATGCGGCAGCACCCCTCTCTGTCCGTCTCCACCTAATTACTCACGGCACCGACGTCGCCTGTGTGGCTAGCCGAAGTAATTGCATAAAGTGTGTCTGACAGATTAATGAAACTGTACGATTCCTCTGAGACAGTAATGCCACACATTAATCGAAATATAAATGTTGTGCAGCAAAAGGCATTGGTTCGATAACACGCTGGACAATTAAGGAATTATTTTTTTTGCAACATCGTAGTGGTCTCCCGTTGCGACGCATGAGTATGTAATTTGGCTTCGTAGTATCTACAGTCTTCTTCTGTAATGCTGCAAAAGCGTAGCGCCGTACGATATCACCCTCGGACTCCGCGACGCTCCAAACAGTAAGGTGTCGACGTACTCGAAAAAAAGGCAAGAGCTCATCTCATGTGAGATTTAAAGTGGTAAATTATATCACATTGGCACCAAATTTCGCCATTGTTCTGCCCGACGCCACAGTGGACGTGCCAGACAATGGGAAGGTCGTCATACCCCTTCTTACCCACATTTGAACCCTCCTTTTGACGCTTCTGCGATGGAGCTTCGCTCAGCGATGAAATAACGCGGTTTTCTTATGAGTAACTGAGGAAAACATTTTAGACTCACCGTAGTTGAGAATCCAAAATAGGCAATGAAACCACCTCTTCGCTTGGGGCGTTGCTTCCTACACATTTTATAGTCTGAAACGACAGTTCCCCGTGTGATGAACAACACGATGACGTTCTTGACACGTTGTGACACCGCTGCTACCCTCGGACGATTCAACACGTCTGTAATTACGTCGTTGGCCAGTAATGACAGTGAACGTGATTGCACAGCTTTGGAGTGCAGTGCGGCATCAGTTTTTTCTATGGTGTGCGTGGTGGAACTACTAGGGACCGTTCAGACGAAATCTGTACTCGCTCCAAAGCAGCAGAGCTTGTGCTTTCTCAGCCCTCCGTTTCCGCTTCCTCCTGTAGCAAGGTCACGGAGCCTACAATATTGACAAACGCTTGAATAGAACAGCAAAGATAACCTCTAAGAATCCTCCTCCCCCACCTCCACTAGTTCGGCAACACCCTCGGTGCAACCCGTTTGCCTTTGTTAATCACTTTAAAAATGTACCTGTACAGAGACAAACAGTGACGTAATCCTAGGCAGTTGACGCTCCTCCTATCCCGCGCGCCTACTAGCAGGCGCAAAAGCAGCAGTGCAGCCTGCCTGCAAGCGCCTAGGGCTCTTGTCGAAGTTTGTTTCGGTACAGGTACAATACATTTTAAAGTACTTAACAAAGTCTAGGGGGGGAACCGACGGTGGAGCTGGAGGCTCTTGGAGGGAACATTTGCCTTCGTCGGCTTATTTGTGCATGTGTTGATGCAGCACATGAGGTCACAAAACAGGAGGGCTTAAAAAGCACCCTTTTGTGCTTTGAACCGCGTTCACATTTCTTCGAATGGTTTTGTGCAGTTCAACCATGTACATCAGAGCAAAAACTGCTGTCGCACTGCACTCTAGAGGGCGTTGGTAGCCCACGATATCCTTAGAGATGGATTAAATCGTCTGAAGGTGTCATCACTGTCAAAGGTTGTCAAGGACATCGTGCCGTTGCTCATCGCATTGAGAACTGTTGTTTGCGATCAAGAAATGTGTGAGAATCTACGCCCCAAGGAAAGGAATGGTTTAATCGACGCAATTTATGCCACCGTCGAGGCCATTTAGTGTCGATTCCGAACAACGGTGTGTCTGAAACACTTTACTCAATCGTCTGTAACAAACTCGCGTGATTTCAGCTCTGGGCCTCTCAGTTTTGATCACCAGTGAGAAGTGTCAAAAGATGGGGCGAAATGTGCGTAAGAAGTCATGTGACGACCTTCCTATAGTGTGGCACGTCCAAGGTGGCGTTGGGCAGAATTGTGGTAAAATGTGGGGCAAGCGTGCCTCCAATAACTCACTTTACACCTCACGTGAACTTCTGAGCTCTGGCCTTTTAGAGCTTGCGTCTACATTTTGCTGTCTGATGCGTCTTGGAGTCCTTGGGTGACGTCACATAGCGCCACGCTTTTGCACCATTAAACAACAATGATGTCGCTCTCTCTAAGCCAAATTTCAAACTACGCGCCGCAATGGCGTTTCAAAAAAGTAATCCTTTAATTGCGCTGCTCAATTTACTTGCTGTATTGGACTTGCAGTTTAGCGGAGTCAAAAGTACTTGACTGTAGGACACAAATAGTCTTCTTATACTGAAATAACCACAAATGTTACTATACACGGTGTCCGATAAGTTCGTGTAACCCTTCTGACTGCTATCGTTAAGGAAATAAATAGTAGGTTTTATTGTTATCACTGCTTGAAACCGACAAAAAGCATTGTATTCATTTACAAGAACGAAAAAGTTGGAAAATGTTTGGAATTTGGAGGATTTAAACCAATGTTTGTGAATGAATTATCTGATAACGAGATGAAGCTGCTAATTGCATCCTTCCACGATTTGTCGGCACAATTTCCAAATACCGCGTGTCGCTCAAGTGTTATTTTCGTGAATATACACGCAGGAAGTATGCGGTTTTCTTGTCGAAGGCAAATCCTCATTAGGTACAAAAGTTGCAAAAGAAGTCGCCTCATCTTATAATATCGACTGTGATGTGAACATAATACCTGTTCGAACCATATTTTAAAGGTATGTTGTAAGAGGTCCATGATTAAGGAATTTGTTGCTAGCACACTCGAGCAGATGTAATTTCGATGGATCGCTCACGCGCTGCCTGCGATATATAAGCTATAAGAGAATCTCAGACCAGAGAGCAGTGTTGGCTGCAGTAGAAACTGTGTGGCAGTTGTAGTAGTTGCTAGCGAGCAGTCTGGTGTATCGAGTTGGCTGGGCCGGTCGTGGTGGAGCGATGGCGGTGCCTGAGCGTTGTAGTATAAGGTAAAAGCAGCGTCGCGCATATGTACTATTGTTATATCAAGTCCCATGTAAATGTTTTTAAAAAAATCTGTTAATAATCATCTTTTCTATAAAAATTAACTTTTGACAACCATTCATCTCAATTTAAAGAATTTACTAATTCCTCCAATCCATGGTCATCCAAATTACCTGTACCAGAAAACGACGACTACTCAGATTGTCTCTTATGTCGTTAATATAGATCAGGAACAGTAGAGGGCTTATAACACTTCCTTGGGGAACGCCCCACACGACTCAACGTCGGTACGCGACTAAAGAAGGATAGCGCTATTCCTAAGGTGCTAAGCAGAATGTCAAACAGGACATTGAGGCCCTTAGTACTGTGTGTGAGGCACTTAGGAGTATCGGGACTTCTCGGGTACATTGTAGAGGCCAACACCCAATTTTGAAGAGCATTTCGAGCTGAATGAAGTTATATTTTGTTAGTTGTACAGCATAATGATTTACTGGAGATACACGACAGTAAGGTGGCTAAATCAGAAAATATTTATGAAGTTACTACTTCATTAATCCAATGTCATACAGTGACAATCAATACGTCTCTGAGAAACGTCTCAGGTGGTGAACTCACTTCCGTCACAACCCAGTACTTGGCACGTCATGAATTTAGTTGCAGTAACGTAAGTGAAATCATTTACAATTAATCGTACAAGACAGTTACACAGGAATGGTTTGTAGCAGTACAACGATCAAAGAACACATACATTGCAATGTTTGTTATGATGTTCTGATTGTATAACGTTTTTGTGTAACGTTTAGCTCGAGCTTCTGATGTATGGTTCCGTGTGTACTTGTGTAAATGTTTTTGTGTAGTGACTGTTAGTTTCTGGGCATGGAATATGCGTATGTCACACTCTGAATGTAGAATGGTGTTGAATTTTCTAAAAACATTGTTCTACATGTAATGGGAAATGTGCCCCAGTATTTTGAGGGATAACGTCGTAGGAATATTGTAGCTGAATGTACACAGGTGGGTTGGTTGGTTGGTTTGGGGAAGGAGACCAGACAGCGTGGTCATCGGTCTCATCGGATTAGGGAAGGATGGGGAAGGAAGTCGGCCGTGCCCTTTCAGAGGAACCATCCCGGCATTTGCCTGGAGTGATTTAGGGAAATCACGGAAAACCTAAATCAGGATGGCCGGACGCGGGATTGAACCGTCGTCCTTCCGAATGTGTACACAGGTCTGCAAATATACTGAACAGAGTTTTAGCAACGAAGATCTGCTGTGCTCTGCAATAGTGTCAGTATCTCCACTTGACATTTAATCGTACTGCTTTTGTAAAGAGCTGCTAAGAAAATCCCTACTAAATAACGCACGCCGAGAGCAATTTAATTTGGGATTGAAGATTTCGGAAGTAATAAAGCAATTTTAAAATGCACACAGTAAGTTTTCACTCGTCCGAGGGAAATGTGGAATTTCAAAGTAAAGCAAATGAGAGGCTAGTTATATTGTAGCTCGGAAAACATACACCGTTACGGTACTTCAATTACATTTTAATGATGGCTGCGACCCTGTTTTAGACACTGTCGCTAACAAATGCGTAGACGTAAGTATGTGTCAGAAAACTGCATCGATGCATTAAACAGCTGACTACTATTAATTTCTACTTTAGATGCAATTAAGAGGATGATGTAACAAGTTCCTGAGCACATGCATGACAAATCTGAAATAACTATCACCACACGGTTTCGTTAACCACGAACTACTACATTATGTCTGGCGAAATGAAAACTTTATCTTAAGCATGTAATCCAAATATCTGCTATCGCAGAAGATGCATTGGCACTTATTACCTCGTACAGCATACTACGAAACTAACTTTACAGAATGAATTTTTCACTCTGCAGCGGAGTGTGCGCTGATGTGAAACTGCCTACAGATTAAAACTCCGTGCCGGACTGAGACTCAAACTCGGTCCCGAGTTCGAGTCTCGGTCCGGCACGTAGTTTTAATCTGCCCGGGAGTTTATAGTTTCCACACTGTCATTGCCAACAGAACAAGATGATAAAAAAAAGTTGCGTGCTCGGCAATAAACAAGTGACTGACGACATCTGCCGTAACAATATTAACTCTAGCTGCCAAAGAGATCTCGTCCTCATGTGCTCAGGTATCAACACTCATAGATTCCGAAAACTACTGCCACCTCCCATGATACACAGATCTTACAACATCATGAAAAATCATATTTCCTTGTTTTATTCTTCTAATTAAGACATTTTGTAATGCATGTTGTTAAAATTGGTAAATAGTTTTTACCACAGCACTAATAGGAAGGGAAGATCATTTCACATGGAACGATGTGTCACTGCCACCTCCCATGATACATAGGTCTTACAACATCACGAAACATCATATTTCCTTGTTTTATTCTTCTAATTAAGACAATTTGTAATGCATGTCGTTAAAACTGGTAAATAGTATTTACCGCTGCACCAGTAGGAAGGGAAGATCATTCCACATGGAACATTGTGTCACTTTGTTTGTCCATAGCAATTTTATGGGCTCTGTTGACGGATGTATATAACAGCAAAATAATGAATGAGAGACTGCGAATATCGTGAATGTATTTTTAACAGAGGAACAAGCAGGTTTCCGAAAGGGACCGACTTCATTTACTTCCGGTACGATGGACGTGGAAGAATTATGGGCCAATTTTAAACACATTGTAAATCACGCATTGGACAACTATGTGCCGAGAAAGTGGGTTACGGACGGAAAAGACCCACCGTAGTTTAACAGTGCAATTCGGAGAATGCTCAGGAAGCAAAGGCAGTTGCACTCGAGGTACAAGAAAGATCGAGAGAATGAGGACAGGTAAAAGTTAGTAGAGATTCGTGCTGCTGTAAAAAGAGCGATGCGCGAAGCATACAACCACTACCACCGTCATACCTTAGCAAAAGATCTTGCTGAAAACCCAAGGAAATTCTGGTCTTACGTAAAATCGGTAAGCTGGTCGAAGGCTTCCATCCAGTCACTCACTGATCAGCCTGGCCTGGCAACGGAAGACAGCAAAACGAATGCTGAAATTTTAAATTTAGCATTTGAGAAATCTTTTACACAAGAGGATCGTACAAACATACCGCCGTTTGAGTCTCGCACAGATTCCCGTATGGAGGACATAGTGATAGACATCCCTGGGGTTGTGAAGCAGCTGAATGGGTTGAAAATAAATGAATCGCCAGATCCTGATGGGATTCTAATTCGGTTTTACAGAGAGTACTCTACTGCATTGGCTCCTTACTTAGCTTGCATTCATCACGAATCTCTTGCCCAACGTAAAGTCCCGAACGACTGGAGAAAGGCGCAGGTGACGCCTGTATATAAGAAGAGTAAAAGGACGGATTCTCAAAATTACAGACCAATATCCTTAACATCGGTTTGTTGCAGGATTCTCGAACATATTCTGAGTTCGAAAACAATGAATTTCCTTGATACAGAGAAGTTGCTGTCCATGCATCGGCACGGCTTTAGAAAGCATCGTTCCTGCGAAACGCTACTCGCCCTTTTTTCACATGATATCTTGCGAACCATGGATGAAGGGTATCAGAGGGATGCCATATTCCTTGACTTCCGGAAAGCGTTTGAATCGTTGCCCCGCTGCAGACTCCTAACTAAGGTACGAGCATCTGGGACTGGTTCCCAAATATGTGAGTGGCTCGAAGACTTCTTACGTAATAGAACCCAGTACGTTGTCCTCGATGGTGAGTGTTCATCGGAAGTGAGGGTATCACCTGGAGTGCCCCAGGGAAGTGTGGTTAGTCCGCTGTTGTTTTCTATCTACATAAATGATCTTTTGGATAGGGTGGATAGCAATGTGCGGCTGTTTGCTGATGATGCTGATGTGGAGGGGAAGGTGTCGTCGTTGAGTGACTGTAGGAGGATACAAGATGACTTGGACAGGATTTGTGATTGGTGTAAAGAATGGTAGCTAACTCTAAATATAGATAAATGTAAATTAATGCAGATGAATAGGAAAAAGAATCCCGTAATGTTTGAATACTCCAATAGTAGTGTAGCACTTGACACAGTCACGTCGATTAAATATTTGGGCGTAACATTGCAGAGCGATATGAAGTGGGACAAGCATGTAATGGCAGTTGTGGGGAAGGCGGATAGTCGTCTTCGGTTCATTGGTAGAATTCTGAGAAGATGTGGTTCATCTGTAAAGGAGACCGCTTATAAAACACTAATACGACCTATTCTTGAGTACTTCTCGAGCGTTTGGGATCCCTATCAGGTCGGATTGAGGGAGGATATAGAAACAATTCAGAGGCGGGCTCTAGATTTGTTACTGGCAGGTTTGATCATCACGCGAGTGTTACGGAAATGGTTCAGGAACTCGGGTGGGAGTCTCTAGAGGAAAGGAGGCGTTCTTTCCGTGAATCGCTACTGAGGAAATTTAGAGAACCAGCATTTGAGGCTGACTGCAATACAATTTTACTGCCGCCAACTTATATTTCGCGGAAAGACCGCAAAGATAAGATAAGAGAGATTAGGGCACGTACAGAAGCATATAGGCAGTCATTTTTCCCTCGTTCTGTTTGGGAGTGGAACAGGGAGAGAAGATGCTAGTTGTGGTACGAGATACGCTCCGACACGCACCGTATGGTGGATTACGGAGTATGTATGTAGATGTAGATGCAGATGTAGAAAGCATAGACGATGGTTTTCGACTGAGCAGGTAACTCAAAAGAGACGAGAATTAAATCTGAAAATTCACCTAGCATTTGTGGATAATGAAAATGCATTTGACAGAATGTACGGGCTATAGTGGAAAAAAGAGGAATATCTACACATCTGATCAAAGTCAATAAAAGCCTACGTACGAACAGCAGCAAGGGGGGTAAAACAAAGGTGTAGATTTTCACCAATGTCCCTCAACATCTATTTAGATGATATGATCAGAGAATGGAAAAGAGACAGAACACCATCATGCATAAACATTGGGCGGAATAAATAAATTAACACGATATTATCATACAGGACAGCGAAGATAAATTGCAAATAGCATTACATAAACTAAATAAGAGCAAACTACAATCTAACTATTATCCTACCTGAAAAAAGATTAGTACACCCTTTTAGAGGTTTACAGTTCACTCAATATTTATTGTTGCAGCACCTGGAGTACATGAAATGATTGTAGTTACATACCAGTAACACTCTCTGTTCGGAGGTACCACGTATCGACCCATGCTGAAACACCCATAGTAGTACGGGGTGTGACCACCGGGAGAGGCAATATCTCTGGCATCCAGTCGTTCGTACACATGGCAAATACTGCCCGAGGATACGTTACGCCACGCCTACTCGACCTGTTCACGTAGTTCTGTAAGAACTGTTGGCGGTCGAGTCGCATCAGTCACTTCTCGCCCGATCGTATTCCAGACGTTCTCGATTGGAGACAAGTCTGGATGTCGTGCTGGCCACAGAAGATGCTATACGTCTTGCAGAGCACATTGAGTTCCACGAGTTCCACGGTCAGTGTGTGGGCGAGCTTTATGCTGTTGGAACAACACATCAGCTTCCTGCTGTAAGAACGGCAAATGAACTGGACTGACAACGTAGTTGTAGCACATAAGGAGAAAACATAAGGGTAAAACAAGGAAAGAAACAAAACTAAAACTTTAAAAAGTCTTGCCAGTTCCTAATTGTATTATATGGGGCAAAAAATTGGACGCTGAGAAATAAAGATTTACGGCAACGAGGAGCTAACTTTCGGTAAGGACAACACATACAACCATGCCCGAGGGAGGACTCGTACCTCCGTCGGGGAAAGCCGCGCGAACCTTGACAAGCCACCCAAGCCTACGCGGCTACCACGCGCGGCAAGCAACAGTGACAACGCAAATGGTGTATGTAATACATGTCCTGCAGAATACGGACATAATCAACAACAGAGAAGTTCCAGTTCCGCTTATCGCTGTCTCAATGGGACCGCACTCCTCCTCACTTTATTGGCGTACGCCAGTGTTTAACAGTATAACCTATTACAATGAGCGACATCGCATTTGACGCCCTCTGACGGACACGAATAATAGTGCAGCACTTGAAAGAGAGCGATTTCCACAAAATAAGAAAATTCTGAACAATTAACGGAGATTTTGCCTTTTACTAATGTAATCAATTAAATGCGAAGAAGAGTGAAGAGGACGTGTCATTAAATACGAATGGCCGACAACGACGAAGTGGGAGTAGCCGTCCGAGCACCTTGCTGTCTACGAGCAGCCGTCCTTGCTTCGATTCTTCGTCGGTAAATCTACACCACAAGACTATGAGATTTCGCTCCATGACGCCAACGCTAGACAACCCATCAGTGTCGCAGTGCAGCCCACACGTCCGGTGAACTGTGAAAGAGCCGAACAAGTTTTGTTAGTAATTTGAGTGGTGTGCTGTGATAGTCAATAGCATTACATACAATTTGTTTACAAAGGAAATTGAGTTGTGTACGATAGTGATACTGCGAGTCCCCACTCGGTGGTTAAACTAAGACATAATTCTTAAGAGAAAAATGTGTATACACACTTCTATGCCATTGATAACACACAGAATGAGGTAGGATATACCGTTAGGGCTCCGTGATTTGCTGGTTAAATTAAAAAATGAGTTAAAAATGAGTTAAGAGATGATTTAAACAGAAAATTAACGATAACACAAATGGTCTGGGTAGAAAAATAGACGATTACGAAACAGAATTGTTTATTAACATAGAAAATACGAAGGCCAATTTTGAAATGCTGGAAACAAGATTTTAATGCCCATATCAAAGACTCGAAGCAAGAGAAAGTAGAAACAAACAATAAGTCATTAGTTTCATATAAACGGGAGACTAGAGAAAAGTGAGTAATAATGTGATTTACTGGGGAACGAGGTACGAGAAAATTTCTGGAAATTAAAAATACTTTAGAGCAAAGGAATGAGAACAATGAACATCAATTCCAAAACATGCATGACGAGATGAAAGACACGCAAAAACGGCTAGTGTCTTTAGAGAATGGCAGACTATTTAAAATATTTTGCTCTCTCAGACATACTTCTTGGGCTCAGCTTATTTCAGAATTTTAAACAATTTTTAACTAAGTACCATACCTTTGTAAAGAGTTATCGCCTTTTGATGTTTCAGATAAGACTTTCGTAGGAGAACCTCTACTGAAATTGTTTCGTGGGCCAACCGGTACCGTTATGCGGTCCAATGAAATGCAAGATGTGGCGCAAACAGCTCTCTAAGGAAGCAAATATAAGACCGCAGAATTTTAATAAAAATGCTAGTGTATCTATATTCCGTATCTATGATTTAGTATTAATGAAAGATCATCCACAGTTTCAGCATAAAAAAAAAAAAAAAAAAAAACGAGTAGTATTTTCTACTTATGGCGGCTCTTATAAAGTAATTGGGATTCCACATCTTAAGGCGGTGTTGCTCGTGGATCTAGCTTCCAGCAAGGAGAAAGGCCAGTATAGGCCTTAATACAGAAATGATTGAGAAATTCATTGAAACCTCAGGGAGACCATGGTCCTAAGTGGTCTATGCCTCATGACGTATGCAAGGCAACCCAGTTATTCGATGCTGTACTTATTGTTTTCCTTTCTCCCTGCATTGATTCGTCATTCTCTTACTATTCTACCATTTGTAATTCACTATACCTATATTGCCCTACTGCAGATTATTACTTAAAATGCATTAGTTAGAAGAAATATATAGAGAACTACAGTATACGTACGTGGAATGAAAAATGGCGAATAACGCTGATGAAGTATAAATATATCGTACACATATGGATATTAGGTAGCATTCAATCTCCTACATTAAAAGTACAGTGTCTTGACAGGTATTTGACACCAGCTTTCGGCGACTTTGTGTATCGATATTCTTTTTTTCATCTTTTACATTATGTGCACATGTGGAATTGGTCTTACATACATTTTATCACTTTATATTGGAGGTTGTGTACAGAAGAAATAAAAGGCTTCAGACTGTTGGTTTGTAATCATTATGGTTCGAGGACAGAGTCCTAACACGCCAATACATGTACACCAATGTACACATGCAAATACACAAACAACCAAACACTGACAGGTGCAAACAAGAGAGCACTTATTGTAATGACGTTGCTTTCGATGTTAGCTACGTCTTCTTTAATGTGAGGGGAGAATACTAGCAAAGTAACCCAGCCCCTTTGAAAGAAATGAATGTACAGATAACAGTAAATAGAGCAACAGGAGAAAAGGGGTATGAAATTACTGCAAAGCAACTCTATTGTTAAGAAGGTAACACAGAACGCTTACGAGGAGTGCAACAGTGTAAGGCTAGTGGGAGGAAGCATACGAAATATTAAAGGAAGAAATAAATAATTTAAGGATAGTGTTACGTAGGAGGATGTGAACCGAAATAAGAAGGCAAAGAGATTAGATGCTGTATGAAGTGTATTAAAAGTAACGAAATATACATGAAGACCAGGTCGTAAATAGCGTAGGTGGACTCATAACTGAGATGACCTGGGTCAGGCAATGTGAACCAGGAGAAGGGATGGTCTCGACCTTTGATTCTTCTTGTAACCGTAGGTGGACTCACAAATGAGATGACCTACGCATAGGTGAGGTGGACTCATGAACAAGATGACCTTTACCGTTGTAGGTAGTCCATTATATTTCATATAGAACACTGACTCGTCAGGGGCTATGAATAATGAAAGAGTGTCTTCCTCTCTGAATTATGGTAATGTATCATTTCACATAAGAAATTAAGTGACAATACTCGAAAAGCATTCCCCAAACGGAAAAGCAGCATTAATAATAATGATAATTATTTAAAGAGTTTAACAGACGAATAATCGATTAAATTGTAAAGGACTGTAAGTGAAAAAGGTCATACAGATTCCGAAACTGTATGAAATGTGGTTATACACACAGGCAAATGAAAACTAAATTTGAAAGAAAGGCGTTCTGAAAAATGCCCAAAGGTATACAAAGATAGTAAAAATAAACTAAATGGAATGATGAAGTTTCTGATTATTCTTCACATCGAAAGAATGTAATAACGCAATTAGTATTAAAAGATATGCGTGATGTGATACACTAATTCTCAATAATAAAGTATTTAAATAAACTTAAAGAAGAAGCGGTTCAAGCTCCAAGTAAAAATGTAATTTCGACATATTTCACCACCACGGTGGGATATCTGGGGTCACAGGCTGTTATGTAGGAAACTGCATGTCACATTGAAGGTTGAACTTTTTGTTGTTCTGGTTTTGAGACTGAAAACTAATTTGATCCTGCCCTCCATGTTACTTGGTTCAAATGGCTCGGGGCACTATGTGACGTATCATCTGAGGTCATCAGTCCCCTAGAAGTTAGAACTGCTTAAATCTAACCAACCTAAGGACAACACACACATCCACGCCCGAGGCAGGACTCGAACCGGCGCGGTTCTAGACTGAAGCGCCTAGAACTTCTCGGCCACAGCAGCCGGACCTCCATGTTACTCTATCCTGTGCAAGGGCCTTCATTTCGAAATACCTATTGCGACTTACTGTTCAAATGGTTCAAATGGCTCTGAGCACTATGGGACTCAACTGCTGAGGTCATTAGTCCCCAAGAACTTAGAACTAGTTAAACCTAACTAACCTAAGGACATCACAAACATCCATGACCGAGGCAGGATTCGAACCTGCGACCGTAGCGGTCTTGCGGTTCCAGACTGCAGCGCCTTTAACCGCACGGCCACTTCGGCCGGCGCGACTTACTGTATTCATTTTATACCACACACTTCCCTCCAGTACTAAACTGGTGACCCCTCGGTGTTTCAGATTAACTATCAACCGTTCCCTTCTTCTAGTTAGATTGTGCCACAAATTTCTTTTGTCCCCAACGTTATTCAGTACCTCCTCATTCGTTACGTATTCTATCCACCAGGCATTCAGCATTCTTCTGTAGCACCACATTTCAAATGTTTCTATTCTCTTCTTGTTTAAAATGATTATTCTCTGTGGTTTACTTCCATACATGGCTACACTCCATACAAATACTCTCACAACAGACTTTCTAACACTTAAATCTAAATTCGATGTTTACGAATTTCTCTTCTTCAGAAATGCTTTTCTTGCCATGACGTTTCTTCGGAAACCCAACTGATATTCCCAAAGTCGACTTCTATTAGTCTTTCCATTCGGCTGCAAGGAATTCGTGTTAGTATTTTGCAACCATGACTTACTAAACTGATAGTTTTGTAATATTTCCAGCCGGTGTGGCCGAGCGGCACCAGGCGCATCAGTCTGGAATCCTACCTCGGGCATGGAGGTGTGTGATGTTCTTAGGTTAGTTAGGTTTAAGTAGTTCTAGGGGATTGATGACCTCAGATGTTAAGCCCCTGATTTCTTTCGAATAGGAATTATTACATTCTTTTTCAAGCCTGGGTGTATTTCGCCTGTTCGTATGTCTTGCACGCCAGATGGAAAAGCTTTGTCATGGGTATCTCTCCCAAGCCTGTCAGTAGTTCAGGCGCAATTTATCTACTACCAGGGTCTTGTTTCGACTTAGGCCTTTAAGTGCTCTGTCAAATTCATCTCCCAGTATCATATCTCGCATCCAATCTTCATATACGTCCTCTGGCATTTCTGTAATAGAGCCCTCAAGTACATCTCCCTTGCACTGACCCTCTATATACTCCTTCTACTTTTAAGTATTCATTCTTTGCTAGGGACTAGTTTTCCACATTAGCTACCGACATTCATTCAGCTACTTCAGTTTTCTCCTAAGGGCCCTTTAATTTTCTTGTGGGCTGTATCTATTTACACTTCAATATGCTTCCAAATTCTTACATTTATCCTCTAGCCATTCCTGCTTCTCCAGTTTGCACTTCCCATCACTCTCAATCTTGACACTTGTATCCCCTTTCGGCTACTTCATTTGCTGTATTTTTCTATTTTTTCTCCTTTCACCAATTAAATCCAATATCTCCTGTGCTATCCTAGCCTTACTACTAGGCCTTTTATTTTTACCAAATTGATATTCTGCTGCCTTCACTATTTCATATCTCAAAGCTGCCCATTCGTCTTCTACTGTTTCCCTTTCCCCTCTTCTAGTCAACAGTTGACTACTGCTCCCCTCTGAACTATGTCGGAAGATTTATGAATGTGTATGTTCGACGAAAGGACTGGCCAGCTCACTGCGTGAGAAATGTAGGAATGTGCTGAGAGGGAATAGTCCATGGACGCCGTATGTCTGGGGAGCGGTACGCTTGTTAACACATCGCCACCTGTTGTGATCTGGGGCTGCTTACCCGGTGCTGGTGCCACATCAGAGGTGAGCTCGACCCAAGAAATTGCGCTGCGGACGACAGTACGCGATTCGATTCTCCTCACTGCTGAGATTTTGGATCTTGGGTGACAATCTGTCACACAGAGAACATTGTCTGCTTTGGCAGATCTGATATTCTGCAAGATGTTAATATGAGATGCTGTTGACGATGTTCAAGGATATACATTTTAAACTGACGTCTGGATATTGGTCGATTTGGTGACGTTAGCAGGAAAACAGGCTCTCTTACAGAGCGGAGCACAGTAACTGGTCCGGTCCACTTCAGCAACCGGCGACCGAATTGTGTAAGGAAATTACGATTAACAACACCAAACAAGATTTTTCAAATGGTTCAAATGGCTCTGTGCATTATGGTACTTAACATCTGAGGTCATCAGTCCCCTAGACTTAGAATTACTTAAGCCGGCCGGGGTGGCCGAGAGGATCTAGGCGCTACAGTCTGGAACCGCGCGACTGCTACGGTCGCAGGTTCGAATCCTGCCTTGGGCATGGATGTGTGTGATGTCCTTAGGTTAGTTACGTTTAAGTAATTCAAGTTCTAGGGGACTGATGACCACAGCAGTTAAGTCCCATAGTGCTCAGAGCCATTTGAACCATTTAGAATTACTTAAACCTAACTAACCTAAGGACATCACACACATCCATGCCCGAGGCAGGATTCGAACCTGCGACCGTAGCAGCAGCGCGGTTCCGGACTGATGCGCTTAGAACCGCTCGGCGGCAAAGGCCGGCTACAAGACTGTGTATGCAGTTGCACGTACTACATACTAAGCAAGTAAAACTGGCAGTCAAGTCACGGTGACATCGCAGATGTTATGTATAATATAGTATGTCCTGTTACACAGCTTACGAACATAATCAATGAAAGAGACGTACAGGTTTTGGATATCGCTGTATGAATGGTACCGCACTCCTCACTTGATCGGCGTACGTCAGTGTTTCGTACAGTATTACAGTGAGTTCCACCGAGATTGTTTTAATCACCCACATTCAACTGATAGTTCGTTAGCCTTGATAACACCTGTTTTGATGAAAACAAAAAATGGTCTCCTGTGCGTGAGTGAGTGGAAAATGGAAGACATGATAACGGTGGTAGTGTGAAGTGAGGGTCCTGCTTAAATACTGTGTTACGCAAGAACTCTAATGTTACTTCAACTAAAATACTAACAAAATATTGGTAACTACATTGAGTGTACAGTAAAGAACTATGTCTTATAACGGTATTATAAAAAAGACAAAGTATTTTTGAAAATGAACATTTGTATACTTCTGATGTTTACGAAGATGCTATCTTTTTTATTATCTGTGAGAAAAGTGACATCAGACTTTTTTTTCTTCTTTCCGTTTTCGCTGCGGCTCCATACAGACGTAAGAGTCTTCGTTGTAACATTTTTGCCAATTATAGAAGGACTATGTAGTTTCAAACTGCATTTTATTTTGTAAAATGATCGACCTCTCAGTTCTTTGGGTTCTAGTTAAAAGAGAAAACTAATTTCTGGTCATTTAATCTAACATTAGATTTGACGTGTAGGACATCCGCTACTGAGAGGCTTGGTAATTAATTTCGGGAGACCTGTTCCAGTTATACTAACGTTTAATCAAACCACAATGGATTTTAGGATTTTAAAACCAATCTTCAGGTGAATGAAATTAATGTTTCTGCTAACACGTTACATGCGTCTGTTATTTCGTATTCTTTCCCATATGAATATAGTGTTGAAAAAGAAGAAAGGGATCAAATCGTACAACGTACAGCGCGGCTGACAGTTCGAAACGTATTGTTGGTTGGTCGATTTTGGGGAAGGGGCCAAACAGCGAGGTCATCGGTCCCATCGGATTAGGGAAGGATGGGGAAGAAAGTCGGCCTTGCCCTTTCACAGGAAACATCCCGGAATCTGCCTGAAGTGATTTACAGAAATCACGGGAAACCTAAATCAGGATGGCCGGACGCATATTTGAACCGTCGTCGTCTCGAATGTGACAGAACATTATATTCAGGCCAAGTTTCCCAGTCTGCATTATTAGCCGGCTCCTTTGCATGCTGTTTCTGGTATTTTCATCTTGTAGTTCCACTGAAGGGCTGCTTAACAGTGGAAGTGCATTCGAAAGGAAACACAATGAGAATTAAAGCTGCAGGTACTAAAGAAGGGCGTGAAAAGTAAGCTAAGTACGAAATGACACTTCACGTATTTTACGAATGGTCATTTCTCGGTGAAACTTGTAATCCGAAGCATTGATGTGTTACCCGTGTGGGAAAGATTCCATAAGCGTCAGTCTTTATACTTTGATGTTCCTTTACTATCTGTAGTTAGGACGTGACGATACGTATTTCATTTTACATACTTCAGCCGAGATTGACAGTTAATTAATTTTGAGCCCCTTGTAATCAGAAAGACGGCGGATTAAAGTATGGAAGAATCCCGGTATTCTACTGGGCGAAAGTAAATAAATTAAATTTATAGCTTGCCAAATAAAGTAGAACAAGACTGTAGACTAGGTTATGTGATGAAAGTTGCATCTGCAAAAACGCGAAGAACTGAAATGTATTTTGCGGGATAGCGCAGTCGAAATTCTACTGACAAACTGAGAGGGATACCTGGAGGTAAAAAGCTAGATGTCCGCCTACGTAGCGGTCCTGTCGGCACGGAGGGTTGATAAGTGAAGGGGCCTGGGTTCGATTCCAGACCCGGTCGTTTTTCCGCTGGGGAACTGGGTGCTATGTTTTCATTTTATTCGTATCATCATAATTGGCATTAATATTGAGCTTCCTGCATAGACACGACCGGAAAGTCAACAAATTGAATTGGAGAAAAATAAGAGAATGAAACTGGTCGTTGATAAACTGTTGAGAATAAGATTTGGAGACAACTAGAAAGAGGTTGATGGTTCGCAGTTTTATGTTTCGGCGCTAAACATCGATGTGACTAGCTGGAACTGGTAGGCCGACTCATGGGATTCGATGACTGTGACTGTTCGCATGAAGAAGAAGGTCTAAGTGCAAGACTGTAACACATCGATCTATAGCAAAAAAGATGTTAGTAGCTTTATTTTTTAGGTGATGGGCTGTGTCCAACAGTAAAATCAATAAAAAATTTAAATGAATGTTTCAAGTCATATTATTGGAAAACATATCTGGATTAAAACATATTTTGTTAAGTGAATTGGCTCAAATCTTTATATGCAATTTAAAAATTAAAATGGTTCCTCCATGCAGTGCGAAATGATTTCAATCCTACCTGAGTCTGGAAAATGATCTAAATACTTACATCTTGCCTACGAGAATTTTACATATTTCATTTTGTTAGGAAGAGTAACGCTTTTTTTTCGCTTCCTTTAAAAATTATGGTCAGTGCACTTAATACGATTTGAAACGATGCTATGATATGCATGAGTAGGAAAGTCGATCAGCTAACACGAAAGAAACCACATCAGATTGTTTAAACACTTCGTCTGTTAGCGTTTCTTCACTCATTCAGTAGAGACTCCGTACATAAATGCAAACGCTAGCCGCCTTATAGTGATGTTCCACTCGTGAGGAATTTAGAAGGCACCTAGATTACCCTTCCCGGTCGCGTTACTGCGGCCACGTCGCTGTGTAAGAATGGGAATGGGTTAGGGGTAAATGGGGTTGGGTTTGAGAGCGCACCCCTCGCAGGGCAGCCAGAAGAAGGCGCCGCCCACATATTATTAGTCGTTCCTGTCGTCGCGGCGGCACAATACTGCGACGCCAGAATTGTGCGCCGTCGTTCATAAAGTGCAGGGGTGGGGGGTGGTTCCCACCCCCACCACCCCAGGGCGACCCGCCTATTATGATGCGCGCCGCCGGGGCACAATGGAAGGAATTCCAATTCTGCTGTCAGCACGATTTATTCGGCTCGGGCTCGCCGCAGCCGCCTGTGTTTACACTTATAATAAATTGCGACGTGCGCGGAGAGCAACATTCGAGCGCGAACACGCGTGCCGCCCTGCACAAACCCCACCCCCGCCGAGCGCGCACAGACAGATATATCAGCTCGGCAGCTGCACCCCGCTATGCAGCAATCGATTGTTACCTCATACGTCTTCGAACTCCCTTTGTGCGACCTAGTCCATAAATCTAGGAAACTACAGTTCACATTTCACCCGGACTTGAACACTTTCAGTGGCGAGATCAGTGCAAGATGGTTAACAAAACCTACACTACTGGCAATTAAAATTGCTACACCACGAAGATGACGTGCTACAGACGCGAAATTTAACCGACAGGAAGAAGATGCTGTGATATGCAAATGATTAGCTTTTCATGGCAACATGAGGAAAGTTTCCAACCGATTTCTCATACACAAACAGCAGTTGACCGGCGTTGCCTGGTGAAACGTTGTTGTGATGCCTCGTCTCAGGAGGAGAAATGCGTACCATCACGTTTCCGTCTTTGATAATGGTCGGATTGTAGCCTATGCTATTGCGGTTTATCGTATCGCGACATTGCTGCTCGCGTTGGTCGAAATCCAATAACTGTTAGCAGAATATGGAATCGTTGGGTTCAGGAGGTTAATACGGAACGCCGTGCTGGATCCCAACGGCCTCGTATCACTAGCAGCCGAGATGACAGGCATCTTATCCGCATGGCTCTAACGGATCGTGCAGCCACGTCTCGATCGCTGAGGGAACAGACGGGGACGTTTGCAAGACAACAACCATCTGCACCAACAGTTCGACGACGTTTGCAGCAGCATGGACTATCAGCTCGGAGACCATGACTGGGGTTACCCTTGACGCTGCATCACAGACAGGAGCGCCTGCGATGGTGTACTCAGCGACGAACCTGGATGCACAAATGACAAAAGTCATATTTTCGGATGAATCCAGGTTCTGTTTACAGCATCATGATGGTCGCATCCGTGTTTGGCGACATCGCGGTGAACGCACATTAGAAGCCTGTGTTCGTCATCGCCATACTGGCGAATCACCCGGCGTGATGGTATGGGGTGCCATTGGCTACACGTCTCGGTCACCTTTTGTTCGCATTGACGACACTTTGAACAGTGGACGTTACATTTCAGATGTGTTACGACCCGTGGCTCTACGCTTCTTTCGATCCCTGCGAAACCCTACATTTCAGCAGGATAATGCACGACAGCATGTTGCAGGTTCTGTATGGGCCTTTCTGGATACAGAAAATGTTCAACTGCTGCCCTGGCCAGCACATTCTCCAGATCTCTCACCAACTGAAAACGTCTGGTCAATGGTGGCCGAGCAACTGGCTCGTCACAATACGCCAGTCACTACTCTTGATGAAATGTGGTATCGTGTTGACGCTGCATGGGCAGCTGTATCTGTACACACCATCCAAGCTCTGTTTGACTCAATGCCCAGGCGTATCAAGGCCGTTATTACGGCCAGTGGTGGTTGTTCTCGGTACTGATTTCTCAGGATCTATGCACACAAATTGAGTGAAAATGTAATCACATGTCAGCTCTAGTATAATACATTTGTCCAATGAATACCCGTTTATCATTTGCATTTCTTTTCGGTATAGCAATTTTAATTTCCAGTAGTGTACTAAAATTTTTGCATCCTATTACCCGATACCTTATTGCAAACCAACATGGTTGTTTCTAGTGGGATAGTGGATTAAGTTCGTGGCGTTTTTCTATATGTTTGATAAACGCAACAGATATAACAGAGACTTGAGTCATCAATAATACACTCCTGGAAATTGAAATAAGAACACCGTGAATTCATTGTCCCAGGGAGGGGAAACTTTATTGACACATTCCTGGGGTCAGATACATCACATGATCACACTGACAGAACCACAGGCACATAGACACTGGCAACAGAGCATGCACAATGTCGGCACTAGTACAGTGTATATCCACCTTTCGCAGCAATGCAGGCTGCTATTCTCCCATGGAGACGATCGTAGAGATGCTGGATGTAGTCCTGTGGAACGGCTTGCCATGCCATTTCCACCTGGCGCCTCAGTTGGACCAGCGTTCGTGCTGGACGTGCAGACCGCGTGAGACGACGCTTCATCCAGTCCCAAACATGCTCAATGGGGGACAGATCCGGAGATCTTGCTGGCCAGGGTAGTAGACTTACACCTTCTAGAGCACGTTGGGTGGCACGGGATACATGCGGACGTGCATTGTCCTGTTGGAACAGCAAGTTCCCTTGCCGGTATAGGAATGGTAGAACGATGGGTTCGATGACGGTTTGGATGTACCGTGCACTATTCAGTGTCCCCTCGACGATCACCAGTGGTGTACGGCCAGTGTAGGAGATCGCTCCCCACACCATGATGCCGGGTGTTGGCCCTGTGTGCCTCAGTCGTATGCAGTCCTGATTGTGGCGCTCACCTGCACGGCGCCAAACACGCATACGACCATCATTGGCACCAAGGCAGAAGCGACTCTCATCGCTGAAGACGACACGTCTCCATTCGTCCCGCCATTCACGCCTGTCACGACACCACTGGAGGCGGGCTGCACGATGTTGGGGCGTGAGCGGAAGACGGCCTAACGGTGTGCGGGACCGTAGCCCAGCTTCATGGAGACGGTTGCGAATGGTCCTCGCCGATACCCCAGGAGCAACAGTGTCCCTAATTTGCTGGGAAGTGGCGGTGCGGTCCCCTACGGCACTGCGCAGGATCCTACGGTCTTGGCGTGCATCCGTGCGTCGCTGCGGTCCGGTCCCAGGTCGACGGGCACGTGCACCTTCCGCCGACCACTGGCGACAACATCGATGTACTGTGGAGACCTCACGCCCCACGTGTTGACCAATTCGGCGGTACGTCCACCCGGCCTCCCGCATGCCCACTATACGCCCTCGCTCAAAGTCCGTCAACTGCACATACGGTTCACGTCCACGCTGTCGCAGCATGCTACCAGTGTTAAAGACTGCGATGGAGCTCCGTATGCCACGGCAAACTGGCTGACAGTGACGGCGGCGGTGCACAAATGCTGCGCAGCTAGCGCCATTCGACGGCCAACACCGCGGTTCCTGGTGTGTCCGCTGTGCCGTGCGTGTGATCATTGCTTGTACAGCCCTCTTGCAGTGTCCGGAGCAAGTATGGTGGGTCTGACACACCGGTGTCAATGTGTTCTTTTTTCCATTTCCAGGAGTGTATATTCTCCTTCGTTATTTATAACAGACTGCAAATGTTGGGGTAACTTTTCAATTCCACGACTGCAGAAATCACATGGTTTTGAGGAGAAGAACTCGTCGAGCCATATTCGGAGCGCATTTTCATCTGGTAAGGTAGTTCCTTGAAGGTTGTCCGACATAGAGCGGGAAATGTGACAATCTGAGGGCGTAGTATCAGGCGAATAAGGTGGATGCGGAATGACTTTCCAACCCAAATCCTGTATAGATTTTTATTAATTTTTTATTTTTGTAGGGCTAGCTGAATGCGGCCCGGTATTATCGTAGAGTAGGATGACTTCACGACGTCTTCCTGGTCGTCGTTCTCGGACTGCGTATGGAAGACGTCTCAGTTGTTGACAATAAATGTCAGCAGTGATGATTACACTTCGGGGAAGTAATTCATAGTACACCACACCGTGGCTGTTCCAGCAGTTGCATAAAATTACTTTTTGTGGATTAGCGCAGGGCTCTGTACGTGGAGTTGCTGCTTTGTTTGGGCTCAACCATTCCTTTATTTTCCTTATTGTCAGCATAAAGACATCATTTCCAGTCACCAGTAACGATGCTGGATACGAATGATGGGTGTTATTAACGGACCAACTGATGACGAGCAAGCAGAGGCACATAAAGGCGAACCACTGCTTTTTATGGTTTTGTCTTAGAGCATGCGGTACCCATACACCCGATTTTTTAACTTTCCAAATTGCATACAAATGTCTCAAGACGGTGGAATGACTGCACATAATCACATTTTCCAGTTCTCCAGTACATTGAGTTGTATCTTTCATTTGGAACGGGCATGTGGATACCACATGCTTAAGGGATCCTAAATCACCTCTGTCTTCCAATGCTGAGGGTCTCTTTCCTATTATGTGTACGTATTGGGGGAAAGGGCAGTGTCCTTTCATACAGGGGACTATACCTATGGTGAAGACAATGTGGTTCATTCCCACTATCCCAAACACGCGGCCAGTCACCGAGTGTCCCGTTTCCAAGATCTAACTTATTAGATATTCTGTAATCTGTAATGTATTGCACTTCATATATGTTACCCTGCAGCAACCAATTCTGCGGCAAGATATCGTACTATGATATCATCGGGGACACATTCCCAGAATGTCAAGAAGAGCATATGCTCCTCATCCAACCACTTGTGGATGAAAGAATCATAGACGTCCTGAAGCTTTTGGGTTTCAGTCATGCTCTCCAGACTACACAGCCAACCATAATCTAAAATTTCTAGGAGATCAGGATCTTATGTGACAGCGATTTCTTCGTTTTCCTTACACGCAGGAATACGCCCACAACACTAAACTTCATTCCAGAAATGTTTATTAAAATGATACTGGCTGCCCGTACTCCCTGTTTCAGGAAACAAACATGTAACTGAGTTTCTCTATGAGACACGCAGTGTACATGTAAGTTGGTTTCAAAAGCTTTTTGAGAAAAACTATCATGTGTTTCCCTGTTTTTACTAGGTATTAAAACGCAGACCGTGGGAACAGTGATTTGTTTTTCCTCCCAAGAACCTGTAAGATCGGCTTGGTCTATAGGAAACTGTCCAAACAGATTGTTCCAGGCGGCCTTTCTTGTTAGACGTAGCAAGTAGCGGCGAACAGACTTCTGAATCATATTTCTGGAACAGCCTGTTTCGAGGTCCACTACCTGAAGTGTCTTGGACTCCTCAGAAATGTCAGCACAAACCATCTCTGCGTAAATGGAACACCGCACATCTCTCACGAACTCTTCATCCTTTGACCAGGAATTCCATCTTTGCCTGTTTAATCTACTTTTTCTGCCTTACTTGCTCCGTCCATTAACGAATTATTTCGCATACAAGGTAAGAACACTCCTTTATTTAGACTGTTTCGTGGTTTCCTGTTTTAAACGTTAGGTTTATCGTTAATCGCAGTTCTAATGCATTCCATTAGTTTCGTCTCTCTTCGTTTCACTCGCAGTCCACAACGTGTGCTCACAAGACTGTTGACGCCGTTCAACGGGTTCTGCAATTTGTAAAATGACTTTTTTTATAATAATATTATGAATATTTATATATGTGTTTGATCCTGCTATTTCTCTTGTTCCATTTGCTTTCATTCCTGCAGTTTCTCTTGTTCCCTTTGTGTCACCAGGCGCGCAAACAAGGCTTCGATTAAATTTGAAACATCATTGTGTGTTGAGGTCTGTATTGTATGAGTGGTTTGTAGTTCCTGTACGCTGCTGGGCGATACGTTTACTACAGTACTGTGTGTGGTGTTTATTTCATCTGGTCTATCAGGTGGTAGTTCATTCCTCGTCGGCACGATTCGCGATCTAAGTTGGTATTGTGTGTCAACTATTCCTTCACTGTCATCTACAACGGAATGTGGTCTGGCCTCTGCCATTGTTTGTTAGGCTCGCGCACGGGGTTGAATGAAATTCCTGAGCGATAAAGTTACGCAATAGCTTGCTAAGCCTTCTGGGATGCACTGACGTAATGATGACGTATACCTAACAATTGCCTACGCTCGTACAAAATGGCACGATGAATGCTACTGATCAGAGTCAACTGAATGCCAACGCCATTTATGGAATATGGAGATGCAGACTAATGAATTTTTTAAGCTAATACTGACTATAACAATACCTGAAATTATACAGTGCTACTAAATGTCTACCTATAAAATACCTCCATGCACTTTGTACTGGATTTGGATAGGTTGATGAAAAAAACACAGAAGCTTGCTACATGAGAGGGCATTAATGAAGCTTCTCAAAGGAAATAAAAAAGGTACTCACTCTTGCGTGTCTGCAACTGCTGAAGAATTTTTCAAAGTCCAAATGTTCTTTCCACGGCAAAATTTATCATATGTTCCGCTTTTTAGCAGCTCAGCAAATCAGTATTGTTTCCGGCATAATTTTGTCGTAGTACATGAAAATAAGTGACAGCGATTAGCAACGATGAAATATAAAACTTTTTTTCAAGATCTTAAATATTTCAAGTCTAACAAATACAAGATAATTTCAAAGGCGTTTCGAACAACAGCGTGAAATACTTTTAATTTCGTTTCGCGTCCCTCTTCGGGCGCCAATGTAAAATGACCTTTTTTTAAATAATATTAAGAATATTTATGTATGTGTTTGGAGAGAGAGAGATTGATTTTTGATTGAGATTTTTACTTTAAGTCGTAACTGGTAGCTGAATTTTGCTTGCTGCCTCCTTGAATGATCAGCTTCTGCACCAGTTGTTGACGTATTGCAATTTGGAGGAAGTTGTTGTTCTGTAAGGTTTAAAATAAGTCTCTGTTAGTTACGTGGTCGTATTGCGGATAGCTTTGAACCCAAGTTTTCGTAGCTTTTCATACCTAAGGGACCACTGTTGTATGTAAGAAAGATCAAACAGCAAACCGCTTTTCGTGAGAAAAGGAGATTGCTTGACACACAAACTTCCTTCAAACTACACGTCCTGCTACATCAAAATTGGTCAGTGGAGTTCAGCACCATACTATTGTACAAGAACATAAGCCAATTATTAAGAAATTATGAGAGGTTTTCACATATTGAATGAAAACTATAGAGAATGCATTTCTTTTCCTGTATTTTAGTGAACTTTGTACACTTACTATTCCGTCAATTAGTAGACGGCGCGCCGGCCGAAGTGGCCGTGCGGTTAAAGGCGCTGCAGTCTGGAACCGCAAGTCCGCTACGGTCGCAGGTTCGAATCCTGCCTCGGGCATGGATGTTTGTGATATCCTTAGGTTAGTTAGGTTTCACTAGTTCTAAGTTCTAGGGGACTAATGACCTCAGGAGTTGAGTCCCATAGTGCTCAGAGCCATTTGAACCATTTTTGAATAGACGGCGACGACAATGAAGTTCACCTCCTTTTCCAAAAACAAGATATTTCTATTCTTCACTTCCAGAAAATTTGTATACATAAATGTTTGGGAGCTCTTACACATACTTCACTCGGTTTTATTACTAAAATATCAATTTTCATTAAATGTAACAATACGTTCTGCGCGACGGCCTAGCAATACGTCCTCTTTCCACAAGATACAGATTAAGTCTTTTTTCTAATAAAATCAATTGTCTTTTTTTTAGAGTCATTACTCAAAGATTCTCTAATACTAGCGTTGCGGGGATTGCGCGCTAAAGAGTTTGTTGCTGTCCAGCTGCGCTTCTCTTCACTTCAAACACTTTTTGAATCACATTTACATTTTCGGTATTTACATACCTTACTCAGCTTCTCAGAATAAAATCAGGCACAAATTAGTTAAAGAAAAAAAAGCAGTGAGGCACACATAACATTACAAATTCTTTCTCACTTTCACTGAAGATAACAGTATCATCAGCAAATACTGTCAATGATATCCTTTCGCAATGAAATGTGACCCCACTCCTTATATTTTGCTTTATTTCTATCGTTCCTTCTTCGATGTACGGGCTGAACAACAGCAGCTGAAGGCAGCACCCCTTACACCCTTGTGCCAGTAATGCCCTCTTGCACTGTCTTAGCCATTTCCTCCTGTCTTTGTCCTTCGTATGTTATCACTTCTTCTGCTTCGTGGTCCCTGATTCTGACATTAAGTTTATCGCTAGTCTTATTTCCGCTACCCATCGCTACTTGCCTCTTCCTACCTTACTCTCACTCTCAATCCGCAAATCGTCGCGTTAGGCTGTTCCTTCAATGTGATGGGTGCTGCAAATTTTTCTCACTTTCACTGAGATCAGTGATGAACTAAGCGAATCTTATCACTGTTATTCTGTGATGAATTTTATTGCTCCCCTGGCACTTTCTTCTATTTCCGTCACTGCGTTTTCGATTTACAGATTGAACAATAGAGGCAAGAAACGACTTCCCTTTCTTATACTACTTCTAATCCGAACACTTTATTCTTCGTCTTCACTCTTATTTTCCCAGTTTAGTTATACATAGCGGACCTGTTATTTAGTGAGTTGTAATATTTGGGGGCGATGCTAGAGACACATATGCTCTAGTCTCAACTGGACATAAAAATTCCTTGTCTACTCTTGAAGTCTCCGTCGAAGCACGTCTGTCAGTTTCACTGAGAGAGTACCATAGTACCGCTAGCATACTGCTGAAGCTTCTCGCTGAGTCACTGTACACCGTTTGTTAATTTGGAAAGTCGTCAAATTTCCTGTTCTAAATCTCTGATTCTTCGAAGAAATCAAGCTGCTTTCGACGAATATTTAATAGGTATTTATAGAATTGAAGCTAGACTTGTGGGAGGAATCAGACATTACGACAGGAATTTCGACAACTTTGTTTTGATAAACGATATCGACGCCTAAACAAACCTTCCAACTAACTTTGTTCGGAACCAAGAGATTTGCACTACTTTAAATTTGATTCTTGTCCACCAACCGAGGCAGTTTTTTTAAAGTGTGTGTCCACGTGTAACCGTGGAGGGCGCTAGCACTTGTGTGTGTGTGTGTTGTGTGTGTGTGTGTGTTCCCACCTGTAACTTAAAAACAGGGGAACTACTTGAACATTTGTGCAATATCCGATATCTTTTATACTAGGAGGAAAAAAATTTCGACTTGCACAAAAAATCCGGTTGTCTCACCGGTTACAGACCGCATGGAGGGAGTAGTGATGTTCCAGCCACAACTCTCTGTCGTGAGTCTCAATACAGAGCCGAACATGCTCCATGGACCGGTAGCGATCTGCCAGATTGACCTCCCCAGCCGCACCCCCACCCCTCCAAGCCCTCTCCTAGATGGCAGCAGGGAGCCGGCATTGCTGGACCGCAGATTAAAGGGGTCGGAGGCGGAGGCCCGGGCAATAGTGATTACCTGCCTCCAGTGAGGCCTGTTGCAATCCGTTACTGAAATGTAGGCTGCTACGTCAGCTAATGAGACACACTGGCGCTCCAGGCAGATCCAGCTTGCTCTGTTGCCTATCAAGGGACGACTGAGAAAATCATCTACAACATTCACCTAGTTCCGATTTTGAGTGAAATAAGTAACAGGGGCGTGAAGATTTAATTTGTCCTTGTTTTTGCAAATTTAGGAAGTATTATAAAACGATGTTTGGGCGCTATGTAAAACTAAATATGTAACAAAATTGTGCATAGTATAGAGTGATTCAAAAAGAATGAAAAGATTTCATTTCTTTATTACAGACAAACTATGACATCTAGAAAGACATTGCGCGTGTCACTGGATAGAGAAAGGTTCAAAGCTTTATGTTCGCACAGTCTCGATACCACACACTCAACATGAGCACCATGCGTTGCTCGGAAACATCGAAACGACAGTCCATTTCATTCCACACACGAATCAACAGGTCCCTGTTCACTGAATCGAAAGGCTCAACAATTCTATTTTTCAATTCTTGAAGAGCAGCTGCCACAGATGATACAAAGACCTTTCTTTTATGTACCCTTACAGAAAAAAGTCACAAGGTCTGAGGTCTGGTGCCATGGGAGGCCAAAAGCAATGAACATGACCTCGTTTTTCGCCTCTTGCAATCCAGCGTTATGATATGGTGTTGTTAAGATAAACGCCGCACCTCAAGATGAAAGTGAGCCGGGGCGCCCTCAAGCATGGGTATCTTCGTGAAGTTGAGGAAACAATCAGTTTTCCAGCATGTCCAAGTGTAATGTTCCTGTTACAGTTTCCTCCACAAAAAATAAAGGTCCATAACAGAAACGCGTTCAGTTTCGGTGAGTCTCTTTCACTTTCGACGACGATCCAGGGTATTGTGACCCCTAAGGTACACATATGACAATTTAATCCGATAGATGAAACGTCGACTCATCCGAAAAGACGAGTCGTTTGCGGAAAATAGTCTTCCGTCACATCCTAGAGAATGAAAATGTAAAATTCGTAGCTTCTGTTATGGTCGCCGGGACGTAACTGCTGCAGTAACTGCAGTTGGTAACCTTTCATATGCAGGTGTCATTACAGAACACTCCACGCCATTGTTTGAGAAAGCTAAATATCCTGGCCTACCCGTCTTGCGCACTTCCTAGGACACTATGTGAACGCATCTTGGGTGCGCTCACCATTTCCATCAGACGAGTGTAACCGACCTTGCCTTTGCATATGCAATCAACTTCCAACAATTTTGTATGCCACTCATTAGTCTGATTGTGCAGGAGTGACACGTTGCTGAATCGACGACAGAATGCTCTTAGGTTTTGAACAATGGTCTGACTTGGCGCGAACTGCAACACACAAGATGACTTTTCTTGTGGTGTAGTCCCCATGTTGCAACAGACAAAAATAGCACTACTTTGTCAAAACTTTGAAACTCCCTCTATCCAGGAATATGTGCATGTGTCCTGGTCTCTTTATACATTGTCTGTAATAAACAACTGATGTCTGTTCTTACATTTGGAATCACCTAGCGTAATGATACTACTTGAACATAACTGCTAATTATGTATATCAAAAATCCAATTAAGAATTTTGTAGTACCCTCGTGAAGTTTATTATTCTGTCGGAGGATTAGAAATACGATAGAAAGTCATCATCTAAACACACCACGGGAGTCAGAAAACTATTAGAAGCCACTACTTATCAGTGAGAATCCTGCAGTCTGTTCTCACATTCTTAAAACTTTGCCTTCATCCCCGTGTTCCTGCGCGGCTATTCTAATTTCGTAAGGATCGAAGGTGTTATTCCCAACACGTGTACATAGTTCTTCATCTAGGGTACGAGGTAAGGGTTAGAACATAAACGCCCTCTTAAATATTCCCAGCAGAGAACCCCTTCGCCCTGCCACCCAGTCGTCTGGGATATGGCGTTCGAGATACACTATGTGATCAAAAGTATCCGGACACCCCCAAAAACATACGTTTTTCATATTAAGTGCAGTGTGCGGCCACCTACTGCCAGGTGCTCCATATCAGCGACCTCAGTAGTCATAAGACATCGTGAGAGAGCAGAATGGCGCGTTACGCGGAACTCAAGGACTTCGAACGTGGTCAGGTGATTAGGCCTGACTCGTGTCATACGTCTGTACGCGAGATTTATAAACTCCTGAACATCACTAGGTCAACTGTTTCCGATGTGATAGTGAAGTGGAAACGTAAAGGGACACGTACAGCACTAAATCGTATAGGCCGACCTCGTCTGTTGACTGACAGAGACTGCCGACAGCTGAAGAGGGTCGCAATGTGTAATAGGCAGATATCGATACAGACCATCACACAGTAATTCCAAACTGCATCAGGACCCACTGCAAGAAGTATGACAGTTAGGCGGGAGGTGAGAAAACTTGCATTCTATGGTCGAGCGGCTGCTCATAAGCCACACATCAGGCCGGTAAAAGCCAAACAACGCCTCGCTTGGTGTAAGGAGCGTAAACATTGGACGATCTAACAATGGAAAAACGTTGTGTGGAGTGTGATAAATCACGGTACACAATGTGGCGATGCGATGGCAGCCTGTGGGTATTGTGAATGCGCGGTGGACGTCACCTGCCAGCGTGTGTAGCGCCAACAGCAAAATTCGGAAGCGGTGGTGTTATGGTGTGGTCGCGTTTTCATGGAGGGGGTTTGCACCCCTTGTTGTTTTGCGTGGCACTACGACAGCACAGGCCTACATTGATGTTTTAAACACCTTCTTGCTTCCCACTGTTGAAGACCCATTCGGGAATAGCGACTGCATCTTTCAATACGATCGAGCATCTGTTCATAATGCACGGCATGTGTCGGAATGGTTGCACCACAATAACATCCTTGTAGTGGACTGGCCTGCACAGAGTCCTGACCTGAATTCTATAGAACACCTGTGGGAGGATTTGAAACACCGACTTCGTGGCAGGCTTCGCGCGACCGACATCGATACCTCTTCTGAGAAACCTTCTAGCACCTGATTGAATGTATGCCTGCGAGAGTGGAAGATGTCATCAAGGCTAAGGGTGAGCCAACACCATATTGAATTCCAGAATTACCAATTGGGGCGCCACAAAATTGTAAGGAATTTTCAGCCAGGTGTTGGCTGGTTGGTTTGGGGGAAGAGACCAAACAGCGAGGTCATCGGCCTCATCGGATTAGTGTAGGATGGAGAAGGAAGTCGGCCGTGCCCTTTCAAAGGAACCATCCCGGCATTTGCCTGGAGCGATTAGGGAAATCACTTTCAGCCAGGTGTCCGGATACGTTTGATCACATTGTGTATGTTGAACAGAACTAAAGTCAGGTATCCTCTGGAACCACACATACAATCTCTTGTCTAAAAACTGTCTTGTGTCGCTGCTGTATGAATTTGTCATTGCAGGTTGTTTAAGCTATCATATTCACAATGGCAGATAAGTAATATGTGTGCAGCACTAAGAGGCCATTACAGGTAGATTTGTTGACAAGTTTCTCTTTAGTGGTTCTGTTTCACGATGTGTGTAGATTGGGCGCTTCTAGACAGCGTATTGCCAGTAACGTCCGACTGCTAGACCACTAAATACATAAGTGTGTCCCTGTTGCCAGAGAATTGGAAATCTAACATATTTCCTATTGCATCCCAAAGTTCACCGATATTGGCAGTTTCTTGTAGTTAATACTTTAATGACTGGAAAAGTGCTGTTGGATTGTTTCGATTCCCGTTCATAGCTAATTTGGAGTAGGCGTTTATGCACAAATAATGCTCGAGGACATGCTGAAAAGTAACGCCTTCGAATTTTTTATGTCAAAACCATTACTTCTTTTTTAAATAAAACGAACTCAGTTAACATTTTACATCTTTATTCTTCATGTCTATGTATTTATTTCTGAACATCTTCGCCCTGGCGACGAGCATATTTCTCCCAATGAGAGGTCAGTTTTTAGATGCTGTCGCTGTGGAATGTTTAGATCTGTTGACAGAGCGAGACCCTCACCTCCGCTTACCCCTCCTCATCACTGTCTGAGAGAAGTCCTCGTAAGTTTACTTTAAGTTTTGAAAACAGATGGAATCAGATCGGGCCAGGTCGGAACTGAATGGGGGCTGATCGGTGACACTGAACCCAAGTTACCGTGTTGTTACAGATGTCACAGCGCTCATGTGTGGCCTTGTGTCATCATGCTGAAGGACAGGGTGCTTCACTTGTGGACGTCCGATGTTTTCTGCGGTTATGAACTGGATTACAGCACGCTGTTTCTTACGTGCCAACATTGTCATGTGACACACAGCCGTGTTACACGCTGCAATAGCGTATTTGTTTTCTGGAGACTACCTTTAATAATTAATTACGTGATTTTATGCTCCTAGCAGACTTTTTCCTTTAGAATTTCACTGTTCTTTTACAAAAACGGAAATGAAATTCAAATAATTTGAAACCACATTGAAATGCGCCGTTGGAGTGACGTCACTGGCTATCTCGCTGCACCTAGTGTTAAGGTTTGACCATCTTCTTCTGTGCGGATGCACAAACAGTGTCCGAACTCTTACGGGAATCGGCAAAAAGCCGCGAGTAATGAGTATAATGGGCAGGGGCACTATGAATATAGTGCGGGACGATAAATGGAGAATGTGGAGCTCACGGGAGGCGTGCCAGAGATAACTCCCTGCAGTCGCACTATTCCCTTTGTCCTCGGTAGCTCAGAAGGATAGAGCGTCTGCCATGTAAGCAAGAGATTGCGGACTCGAGTCCCGGTCGGGACAATGCTAATGGACAGTGATGTCTTGTTTTGGAATTTACGTTTCGGAAAATGGGTTACAAATTGTGTACACACCCATTCTGTACAAATGCAGCTATAAAAACATCTGAAATATTATTGTTGAATGTTCCAGAGAATGAGAAGATACGTAAAATGTGGTTGCACTTTATCGGCAAATTGCCACCATGTCGACGCAGAAGTTCACTTATTAAAAATGTATTGCACTGTGAAGTTACCATTAATTCACTTCTGAGATATGTTTTCTCACTGTTACAACGAAGGAAAGCGTCATTTAACGAAATTAAAATCTTAGTGAAAATTGTTGTTTTACCAAAGTTCACAAAAATTATTCGATTGTTCAGTTGTTAGAGCGGTATACCGTAGAATTCTATAAGGTGATCTTCATAGAACTCTGTTTCGAATCAAACCTGAAAGAACACTTCAATTTACTTGTAAAACCACACGACAGTCCTCTCATACGAAAACTAGGTCACAATTACAAAACTTCACCATAACGATCAGAAACATATTATTGTGTTTTCTTTGCCGTTTACATGCGCTTACATTTGCAATCGCTGTTCACATATGCCACGTTCCATGTTCAGAAAGACATTTACTAGTCAATTTGACCTCGCACGTTTTATTTTATTAGAAAGAATTTATTTATCTTCGTGCTGTCCAGCTAGGGTCCTTATTGTTTAAACTTTGGAAGTTTCATCATCTTACAGAAAGATGAAGGAAGTCTGCTTCAGACGCTGACATTAGTTTACACTCAAAAACATTACAGCCCTTACCTTTGTGTTACCTGCATGTTGCACATGTTTTATATCTCTCCGTATAAATTTTTTTTAAAAAAACCTTGTACTGTGGGCGTAAGGTGATATCTTCACTGGAAGCAATGCCTTCCTAAAACTAGAATTTTTTGTTAGCAGATCAAATGCATTTACCCTCTGCTATTCATTTCCTGGACTAAGATTAATGTGAAGCTATATGTAATACTTCCCACCATCGAAACCACTGCTATAAACAGTTCTTGATAACGGTGTTTTCGTATTTCGTGTAAAAGGTCTAGAAATATATATACACTCCTGGAAATGGAAAAAAGAACACATTGACACCGGTGTGTCTGACCCACCATACTTGCTCCGGACACTGCGAGAGGGCTGTACAAGCAATGATCACACGCACGGCACAGCGGACACACCAGGAACCGCGGTGTTGGCCGTCGAATGGCGCTAGCTGCGCAGCATTTGTGCACCGCCGCCGTCAGTGTCAGCCAGTTTGCCGTGGCATACGGAGCTCCATCGCAGTCTTTAACACTGGTAGCATGCCGCGACAGCGTGGACGTGAACCGTATGTGCAGTTGACGGACTTTGAGCGAGGGCGTATAGTGGGCATGTGGGAGGCCGGGTGGACGTACCGCCGAATTGCTCAACACGTGGGGCGTGAGGTCTCCACAGTACATCGATGTTGTCGCCAGTGGTCGGCGGAAGGTGCACGTGCCCGTCGACCTGGGACCGGACCGCAGCGACGCACGGATGCACGCCAAGACCGTAGGATCCTACGCAGTGCCGTAGGGGACCGCACCGCCACTTCCCAGCAAATTAGGGACACTGTTGCTCCTGGGGTATCGGCGAGGACCATTCGCAACCGTCTCCATGAAGCTGGGCTACGGTCCCGCACAGGTGCAGGTGAGCGCCACAAACAGGACTGCATACGACCGAGGCACACAGGGCCAACACCCGGCATCATGGTGTGGGGAGCGATCTCCTACACTGGCCGTACACCACTGGTGATCGTCGAGGGGACACTGAATAGTGCACGGTACATCCAAACCGTCATCGAACCCATCGTTCTACCATTCCTAGACCGGCAAGGGAACTTGCTGTTCCAACAGGACAATGCACGTCCGCATGTATCCCGTGCCACCCAACGTGCTCTACAAGGTGTAAGTCAACTACCCTGGCCAGCAAGATCTCCGGATCTGTCCCCCATTGAGCATGTTTGGGACTGGATGAAGCGTCGTCTCACGCGGTCTGCACGTCCAGCACGAACGCTGGTCCAACTGAGGCGCCAGGTGGAAATGGCATGGCAAGCCGTTCCACAGGACTACATCCAGCATCTCTACGATCGTCTCCATGGGAGAATAGCAGCCTGCATTGCTGCGAAAGGTGGATATACACTGTACTAGTGCCGACATTGTGCATGCTCTGTTGCCTGTGTCTATGTGGCTGTGGTTCTGTCAGTGTGATCATGTGATGTATCTGACCCCAGGAATATATATATATATATATATATATATATATATATATATATATATATATATGATCCTTTCAGGATTCGAATCAGCGACCTCATCTTTCACAGATTGTTGCGCTATTCGTTGCTCCACCGACCGACTGCTGCAATCCGTACCTCTACTAAGTGTATTTTATACTGGCAATCAGTACTAAGATTAGCCAAGAATAATTGTATTGTGCTTCGGGTCGTAGCTCACGACTGATAGTAGATTATCTAGTTATAATATACAATCCTATTTGCAAAAGTTCTGCAGTTCCTCAGTTTTGAGCAGGAAGCAGGGAAAAGAATGGCCGTCGTTGTACATAAAGCCTCTCCAAATACGTGCACCATAAACGAATCAACTTTCGCAAGGTTTTCTCTACCAGCGTTCACAAAATTCCTTTCTACTGTTACTTAAAAGTGTTAATTATGTTTCCCATCACTAAATATCTAATCTGTAGGCAGAAAGAGTACGTAAAAACCTCGTAACTTCGGCAAACACTCCCATAACACACCTATAGCTATGTCTTACTCCTACTCTGTGACGTCACCAGACCTTCACCGAATAACAGAGCGTTTTCGATCGCGTAGTCGTATCTTGATATTTAATGATTTTTGCACTTTAATTATATAAAAATAGCAGATATTTTGTGAGCATATTGACCCTAAATGCTATTTGAATGCTGTAATCAATCAGAATAACAACAATCCGACCCGTATTTTTAACATAGGAAAAGAGCCTATTCGAGGCCCGGTACAGGGTTGCAACTTGCGTTAGTAAATTGGGGAAGTCGATCGAGCAATACACGTTTCATGTAATAACTCAGTCGACGCTGATAACAGAATAAAGTATTCAGAGGCATTACTTTTCAGAACGCTCTCGTACAAAGGTCGTAAGTGTATCATTTTCACATGTTCCTTTAATTCTGGTCTGAGTGAACTGAAAGAGCTTCTCGAAGGGCAACAAAGTTGTTGAACATATTTGCCATGTCTATCGGGGACATCGTTGAGACACACTGAGGTAGGGATGTAGAAATGAAGTCAACATTTTACTTTTTGTTTAGAACACGATTACATGGATTTTGTTGCGGAGAAATAGTTGGTACACCACATTTTTCGGAAGAGTTCGTCTTTTTCAGCAAATATTTTTCCCATTGACATATTTACAAAACTCAATGCGAGTCAGCTTGTAGCTGAACTGCAACTGTAATGTTGGCAGTCATTTGCTTTCATCAGTCCACTGGGCCGAATAAGTGAAACTACTCTTTTCACAGTAGCGTCGTGTGCGGGAATATGAAACAAATGCCGGTACTTGCATAATTTTAGCAACAGGCATTTGCCTTCAGAATTTTCGGTTTACTTAAGAAAGTAAATTCACCTTTCGTCCACGGAGTGTTTAGACTTCCGTTCTTCCGAGCCACATTTAGTTTCTAAAAAGCTGTTCAGATACATATATTCGCAAAAAGATTGTCACCTGAAATAATCACACCATTTTTAGTCATGTATCTAATGGTGTTTTCAATCATCACCTACTCTAGGGATTCAGAGAGCGTCGTCCAATCAAATACTTGATTTAAAATAAATAGCCAATTTCTCTAAGTAATCAAATTTTATTGTATAGAAAGCCATTTTCTCTTCCTCAAATTTTATATTCAAATTAATTATTTCTTATTTGCGGTTGTCCTTCTTCAATTTGTTCAGATTCATCTTGGTTTGTCTGCCAATTAAATTTGCAGTCTTCCTTTCATTCAGACATCTTTGTCATGGATCCAGATTAAAGTACAAAAATCCAGAGAAGCAAGTAACGACTTTCCTACATGAATCCCTAAGTTATTGTGAGGTCTACAGGAGCTGTTACCTCTGTCAGATGATTTATCAGCGAGTGGTATGAGATTAGTTTAGAAAGCACTTTAAGGAAGTTGTGGAAATGAACTGCAGCAGAAAGTAAAACTGAACAGAAGAGGAACAACTTTCTGTAAAATTACAAGATAAAATCTTTGTTTCACTGAATATTCTTCCCATTAAATCGATCAGTGAAAAAGAATTTATCTTTTGAGATATATTTTGCTTCCGAAATCATGGAAATTAAGTTTTTAAATCTATACGAGTATTTAACATGACGTAGATATATGGCGGCCCCATCGCACAATGGAAAACAACTGCAATTAGCCATCTTGGAGTGGTGGGAAAAACCATACCTAAATGAGTAAGGAGTAAACGTCTTACTCAGTTCCTGACTACCTGGGATATGAACGCCAATTAAGCAACTGGAAGGTTCACACAACAAACCACTCTCTATTGGTCGAATCAGCCCTATGGAGGAAAAAGCGATTCAGAGAAATAATAGCAATCTCTGAATGGACAGATCTGTACGACAATGACCGGTTGAAAAGGAAGACGAGACATTGAACACGGAATACGAGGACGATTGTCGGTGAAGGGTAGAAATTAATGCCATAACCTAGATGGTCTTGGACTATGTGAGGTGAAAAGGAAAGATAGTGGAATGAGAAGAATGCATGAGAGCTATATTTTAAGGTACTCTGTGGTTAGAATGGATAGGCGATAAAAGACGGAGTGGGTATAATTACCAGTGAACAGCTCGAAATGAAAGTAAGTGGATGGAAACCAGTCAATAATAATTGTTTGTTTGGATTTAGAAATGAAAGCGTCCCACATTCAAATGTACGCACCAACCGATATTCCAATAGACTATATAAATATTAATTCTGTGCCTAACTACAACGGATTGTGAACAAGGAGATAGCCAGAGGACGCGAGGTACTCGTAGGAAGAGAGTTCAGTGGTAGAACGGATCGGGACAGAGGAACACTGACGGAAAAAAAATCGCAACACCAAGAGGGAGTTGTGCGACGTAAACGAAAGTTGGTGGGCATCACTCTGCATCTGAAAGATGGTGATTGTTAAAAATTTCGCGTCAGTCGCGTGAGAGTGGTGATAGTAGCACCAATATGCGGGTGCAAGTCAGGTTTGCTGTGAATACTTGCTGTATCGGACGTCAGAGTAAGTTAACTTTGAGAATGGACATGCGAGTTAATGAAACTTCCTGGCAGATTAAAACTGTGTGCCCGACCGAGACTCGAACTCGGGACCTTTGCCTTTCGCGGGCAAGTGCTCTACCAAGCACACTCCGCTGCAGAGTGAAAATTTCATTCTGGATGCGAGTTAATGTTGGACGGGAACACCTTTAAGGCGACATAGACACCGTTATCAGCACCTTTCTGAGTTTGAACGAGTTCGTGTAATAGAATACGAAAAGCAGGATGTCTCTTGTGCGATACTGCAGGAAGACTTGGCAGGAATATAGCCACTGCACGCGACTGCTGGCAGCGATAGTCATGAGAATGTACGGTTGCAAGATTGCTGGGCTTCACATGGCCACGTGGCACTACAAAGAGAGAAAAACGTCGGGTTCGGTGTATCGCTCTGGCGCGTCGTACTGCATCTGCAGCAACAATTTTTGCAGCAGTTGGCACCACAGCGACACAACGAACTGTTATAAGTCGGTTATCGACCGGAGTGGCCGAGCGGTTCTAGGCGCTTTAGTCTGGAACAGCGCGACCGCTACGGTCGCAGGTTCGAATCCTGCCTCGGGCATGGATGTGTGTGATGTCCTTAGGTTAGTTAGGTTTAAGTAGTTCTAAGTTCTAGGGGACTGATGACCTCCGGTGTTAAGTCCCATAGTGTTCAGTGCCACTTTGTTATAAATCGGTTACTTCAAGGACAGTTCCGAGCAAGAAGCACTGTAGCCTGCATGATGGTTACAAGGAAGCCAGTTGAGGGTTCCGTGTTAGACACTGGACATGCACCTGGAGTTGTAGTCCACGGCGCGACTTTGTGACAGCAGGAGGCGCTCTCGTGGTTACCCCACGCACCCTAACTGCAAATTTGAACATCAGTCCAATGATTCGACCTGTTGTGCTGCCATCCATGAACAGCATTCCACGTAGTGCTTTTCCAACAGGCTAACGCTCGTCTACATACTGCAGATTGTTGACAGATTGTCGACATGTCGCATTGTCCTGCTCCATCAGCAAATCTGTCTCTAATCGAGCACATATGAGATTTCATCGCACGACAACTCCAGTGTCATCCGTAACCAACATTAGCCATCCCTGTACTGACCGACCTAGTGCAACAGGTGGAACTCCATTCCACGAACTGACATCCGGCACCTCTCGAACACAACGCATGCCCATTTGCATGCTTGCGTTCAACAGTCTGGCGATCACATCGGTTATTAATGTACCAGTATTTCACATCTGTAATTGCGTATCCCGCGCTTACATTAACCTGCGATGCTGCAGTGTTAATCACTTACATATGTTAACTATACAAATGTATTCTCGACGTTTCCTTGCTCTACATGAACGATTTTATGTCGCTGCGAATTTTTTCATCAGTGATACTAGATAAAATATAATCGTACGCCCAACTACAACGGACTGTGGACAAGGAGGTAGCCTGGGGACGCCAGGTACTAAAAGGAGGAGATATCTGAAGTGGAACGGGTCAGGACAAATGAATAGCACATGAACGAACGGTGAGGCATGGTGGAAAGTAAATCCGATGTGGCACTTGCATAGAATTCTGAGTGTAAAATCAACTGTTACTGGATAATTCTTTTCTTACCTCACAAACAAGAGCACAATATTCCCCATGAAGCAGAAGATAGAAATGGCAAAAGCATTATCGATTCCTTTATGTATCCCCAGGCATACGGAGAAACGTCATGGATGTGAATGTTGTACGAGGAGCTGAACCTGTTGCAGATCATAAGGTATTGGTGAGGGACACTAGGTTCAGGAAACCAGCTAAAACTAAAACCAAGAAAGTCAGGTCGATGACACTAAGTGACTTACAGACTGAAGAGAAAGGAAATTATAAGGGAACTACGTGCCAAACATATTTCTATATATTTTTTATACATTTGTCGTAACTGAAGTCCAGAACTCAAATATCAGCCATCAAAAGCTGTTAGACACAGCTCCCAAAGTTTCCAGAGAAAATCGACTTTCCAATTTACCGACTCTTTTTAATATGCTGAAGCAAGGTCGACTTCTCGACCGGCCCTTTTGGTGTGAGGTAGAATGGTCATCGATCTCGTGATGGATTCAGTTCCCAGCCTCTGGAAATTTTAAACAATGCTGCATGTTCCACGCACATTTTCGTGAAGTGGAAAACACGTTACGATGAAAAAGAATTTAATTTAAAATGATTTTTTATCCAACCAGTCTTTTATAAGACATCAGCTACTAAGAATTTATATTTGCAACGAAACCTTGATTTTGTGTGCAATATGTAATTATTAATTATAAGACACTCAGTTATCATAAAAATAGCAATCAGATATTGTTAATTAGAATATATTTGATGAATTTTATATTAAAATGATATGTTGTTGTAGTCTTCAGTCCTGAGACTGGTTTGAAGCAGCTCTCCATGCTACTCTATCCTGTGCAAGCTTCTTCATCTCCTAGTACCTACTGCGGCCTACATCCTTCTGAATCTGCTTAGTGTATTCATCGCTTGGTCTCCCTCTACAATTTTGACCCTCCACGCTGCCCTCCAATACTAAATTGGTGATCCCTCGATGTCTGAGAACACGTTCTACCAACCGATCCCTTCTTCTAGTCAAGTTGTGCCACATGCTCCTCTTTTCCCCAATTCTATTCAATACCTGCTCATTAGTTATGTGATCTACCCATCTAATGTTCAGCAGTCTTCTGTAGCATCACATTTCGAAAGCTTCTAATCTCTTCATGTCTAAACTATTTATCGTCCATGTTTCACTTCCATACATGGCTACACTCCATTCAAATACTTTCAGAAACGACTTCCTGACATTTAAATCTATACTCGATGTTAACAAATTTTTCTTCTTCAGAAACACTTTCCTTGCCATTGCCAGTCTACCGTACATTTTATATCCTCTCTACTTCGACCATCGTCAGTTATTTTGCTCCAAAAATAGTAAAGCTCAGTTACCTCAACTCACCCGACTTAATATGACTACATTCCATTATCCTCGTTTTGCTTTTGTTGATGTTCATCTTGTACCCTCCATTCAAGATACTGTCCATTCCGTTCAGCTGCTCTTCCAAGTCCTTTGCTGTCTCTGACAGAATTACAATGTCGTCGGCGAACCTCAAAGTTTTTATTTCTTCTCCATGGATTTTAATACCTACTCCGAACTTTTCTTTTGTTTCCTTTATTGTTTCCTCAATATACAGATTGAATAACATCGGGGATAGTCTACAACCCTGTCTCACTCCCTTCCCAACCACTGCTTCCCTTTCATACCCCTCGACTCTTATAACTGCCATCTGCTTTCTGTAAAAATTGTAAATAGCCTTTCGCTCCCTGCATTTTACCCCTGCCACCTTCAGAATTTGAAAGAGAGTATTCCAATCAACATTGTCAAAAGCTTTCTCCAAGTCTACAAATGCTAGAAACGTAGGTTTGCCTTTCCTTAATCTTTCTTCTATGATAAGTCGTAGGGTCAGAATTGCCTCACGTGTTCCAACATTTCTACGGAATCCAAACTGATCTTCCCCGAGGTTGGCTTCTATCAGTTTTTCCATTCCTCTGTAAAGAATTCGCGTTATTTCTTTGCAGCTGTGACTTATTAAACTGATAAACAGGTAATTTTCACATCTGTCAACACCTGCTTTCTTTGAGATTGGAATTATTATATTCTTCTTAACGTCTGAGGGTATTTCGCCTGTCTCACATATCTTGCTCACCAGATGGTAGAGCTTTATCAGGACTGTATCTCCCAAGGCTGTCAGTAGTTCTAATGGAATGTTGTCTACTCCGGGGGCCTTGTTTCGACACAGGTCTTTCAGTGCTCTGTCAAACTCTATACGCAGTATCATATCTCCCATTTCATCTTCATCCACATCCTCTTCCATTTCCATAATATTGTCCTCAAGTACATCGCCATTGTATAGACCCCCTATATACCCCTTCCACCGTTCTGCTTTCCCTTCTTTGATTAGAACTGGGTTTCCATCTGAGCTCTTGATATTCATACAGGTGGCTCTCTTTTGTCCAAAGGTCTCTTTAATTTTGCTGTAGGCAGTATCTATCTTACCCCTAGTGAGACAAGCCTCTACATCCTTACATTTGTCCTCTAGCCATCCCTGCTCAGTCATTTTGCACTTCCTGTCAACCTCATTTTTGAGACGTTTGTATTCCTTTTTGCCTGCTTCATTACTGCATTTTTATGTTTTCTCCTTTCATCAATTAAATTCAATATTTCTTCTGTTACCCAAGGGTTTCTACTAGCCCTCGTTTTTTTACCTATTTGATCCTCTGCTGCCTTCACTATTTCATCCCTCAAAGCTACCCATTCTTCTTCTACTCTATTTCTTTCCCCCATTACAGTCAATTGTTCCCTTATGCTCTCCGTGGAACTCTGTACAACCTCTGGTTCTTTCAGTTTATCCAGGTCCCATCTCCTTAAATTCCCACCTTTCTGCAGTTTCTTCAGTTTTAATCTACAGTTCACAACCAACAGATTGCGGTCAGAGTCCACATCTGCCCCTGGAAATGTCTTACAATTTAAAACCTGGTTCCTAAATCTCTGTCTTACCATTATATAATCTATCTGATACCTTTTAGTATCTACGGGATTCTTCCATGTAAACAACCTTCTTTCATGATTCTTGAACCAAGTGTTAGCTATGATTTAGTTATGCTCTGCGCAAAATTCTACCAGGCGGCTTCCTCTTTCATTTCTTAGCCCCAATCCATATTCACCTACTATGTTACCTTCTCTCCCTTTTCCTACTGACGAATTCCAGTCACCCGTGACTATTAAATTTTCGTCTCCCTACAGTAACTGAATAATTTCTTTTATCTCATCATACATTTCATCAATTTCTTCGTCACTGCAGAGCTAGTTGGCATATAAACTTGTACTACTGCAGTAGGCGTGGGCTTCGTGTCTATCTTGGCCACAATAACGCGTTCACTATGCTGTTTGTAGTAACTTATCCCTACTCCTATTTTTTATTCATTATTAAACCTACACCTGCATTACCCCTATTTGATTTTGTATTTATAACACTGTATTCACCTGACTAAAAGTCTTGTTCCTCCTGCCACCGAACTTCACTAATTCCCACTATATCTAACTTTATCCTATCCATTTCCCTTTTTAAATTTTCTAACCTAGCTGCCCGATTAAGGGATCTGACATTCCACGCTCCGATCCGTAGAACGCCAGTTGTCTTTCTCCTGATAACGACGTCCTCTTGAGTAGTCCCCGCCCGGAGATCCGAATGGGGGACTATTTTACCACCGGAATATTCTACCCAAGAGAACGCCATCATCATTTAACCATACAGTAAAGCTGTGTGCCCTCGGGTAAAAATTACGGCTGTAGTTTCCCCTTGGTTTCAGCCGTTCGCAGTACCAGAAGAGCAAGGCCATTTTGGTTAGTGTTACAAGGCCAGATCAGTCAATCATCCAGACTGTTGCCCCTTCAGCTACTGAAAAGGCTGCTGCCCCTCTTCAGGAACCACACGCTTGTCTGGCCTCTCAACAGATACCCCTCCGTTGTGGTTGCACCTACGATACGGCTATCTGTATCGTTGAGGCACGAAAGCCTCCCCACCAACAACAAGGTCCATGGTTCATGGGGGCGGGGGGGGGGGGGGGGTAAAATGATTTAGGTGTTTGAAATGAACGGAAAAAAATGAAAGAAATAATGATCGAAATAAGACTCGAAGACCAGTCCATTTTTTCCATCTTTATTTATTTTAAACTTCACGGAATTGTTAGCTGATCGTACGCCTCTGTTTAAAAATTTACATGTTGGAAACAGATCCTAAAATGCCCCAAGTGGGAGGCGAGCACTGTACTACACGGTCACAAAACTTATCTATAAAATTCTACCTCAGTTTAGCGTATAAACGACGATCGGAAAATTTCGAACCCAGATTTTCTTTTTTGAGAATTTTTTAGAACTGCATCGAACTATTTTAATGTTTGAGACTTGAACTCCGCCGCGCGGAGTGGCCGCGTCATTTGAGGCGTCCTGTCAGGGACTGCGCGGCCCCTCCCGCCGGAGGTTCGAGTCCTCCCTCGGGCATGGGTGTGTGCGTTGTTCTTCTTAGCATACGTTAGTTTAAGTAGTGTGTAAGTCTAGGGAACGATTATCTCAGCAGTTTGGTCCCTTAGGAATTAACACACATTTGAACATTTGAACTTGAACTTCATGAGCCACAAATGTAAAAAATTACTAAAATCCGATTTCCCTGTGATCCCTATGTCATTAGGCTGAATTGGTGACAACAAGGGTGCACAGTAGTACCAAGCAGGATGGAGATTTTAATGTGGTGGATTAGGCTGAAATAAGTATTACTTTAATCAATACGAGATGTGTGTGGGAATGTAGTAGTAGATACGAAGAGGAAAACAACAAGTTAGTGGAATAAAGAGTGAAACGGATGGTGGAGGACAAGGAGGAAGGCTGGAGAAGATTCTAAGCAGCCCATGCAGAAGAAGACAGAATGGAATATGGGAAAAGAACGAGTGGAGGGAGTGAAACGAATACTGAAGGAGGTTAAAATGAAGTCTTGGGAGGAATTTGGAAATATGATTGAGGACAGAGCAGGAAAGAGCGACACAAGGAGCTTCTGGAAAACGGTAAAAGCACTAAGAGGGAAATATGGGAAGCAAACAAGGACAATTAATGATGTGAATAAGCTTCACTTTCGCTTTCGCTGGTGCCATTGTCCCACAGATTTCGCAGGGTCGGCATTGCTACAATCGGATTTGACATGGTTAATCTGAAGGGGTGGTCAGGTGCTCTTCCAGCCACCACCCCGTACCCCCTGGGACGGAATCAATGTAACCCAGCTGTCTGTGTCTTGTATAAATCATGAAATAGTGCGAATGGGTTCCAAATGTCTGCGAGTCGTGTAACTGAGGCGGAACGTGGGGACGAGCCCAGTATTCAGCTAATGGGATATGGAAAACCGCCGAAGAACCACATCCAGGCAGTCTGGCACACCGGCCTGCATCGTTAATCCGCCAGGCGGATTCGATCTGGGGCCGGCGCGCCTTCCAGAGTCCAGGAAGCAGCGCATTAGTGCTCTCATCTAACCGGGCTGGTCCAATGATGTGAATAAGCTATGGTCAGAGGAATCGTCAGTGCTAGAGGTATAGAGAAGAAGCTATGAAGAAAAGTTCGAAAAGCTGAGAGATTACAAGCAGAAGGAATTATCGCCTGTCTCCATGCGAACAGGTCTCGGAAGGCTCAACGGTGCTGACCAAACACCGTGTCATCCTCAGCTGATGGACATCATTGGAGACGTATATGTGGTCAGCATACCGTTCTCGGAGCAGTTGTTAGTCTTCACAACTAGAGCAGCTACGTCTCAATCAAGCAGCTTCTTAGCTGGCCTCGCAAGGGCTAAGTGCAATCCTCTTGCCTACTGCTCTCGACGGAGTAAGACGGTCACACACCGAAGTGATGGCCAAGCCCTACAGCTCTTACCTTCGGTGATCTGACAAGAATCGGTGTCATCAGTGTGGCAAGACTATTGGCAGTTATCGCCTGACAATATGAGATTAAGCAAGAAGGATAAATAAAACAACCCGAGGTGGAAATGGCGGCTGACGATAGAATAGGGAAGCCTGCGGGATCCAGTGGGATATCTCTGGGTCTTACCAAGTTCCGTGAAACAGAGGAGGAAAGAACTTAATTAGTTGTTCTACAGGGTGTTGGAGGAGAATGGTATCGTAGAGGAATAGAAGAAGAACTTAATAATACTGTTGCTTAAGAAGAGGAAAAGGTATGACTGAGATAACTACAGAACCATCTGTGTATCATTAGTAGTCTACATAGACTATGCTCCTATATTAGAGAGGCGACTGATAAGGGTGGTGGAAAAGGATATGCAGGAGAATCAGGCTGCTTTTAGGCCAGCGCGGCAGACACAGGACCACATCTACGCTATAGGAATACCGCACCTACGGAATGAGTGTACATATGAATAAAACGCAGCAAAAAAACACTGGCTGTTGCACGCTGAAGACAGTACTCTAAGGGAATAATATGATGACGACATTCTGTTTGCGGTATCTTTGTATGTTCATTTTTCAACTGTGCGTCAATATTCATTCCCAGAAATTTTGCATTTGTTGCACAGTTTCCAGAGCTGCTGTTCACACTTAATTTAACAGGACCATTTTCCCTCTTCGAAATGGAATTCACAGCGTATGTTTTCTTTACGTTCAATGTCACTTCATTGCTTACTGGCCACCTGTAAACTCCACTGAGAATTTCATTTGCTTTCTCCGCTAAGAGCTTTCCTCATATAAAATTACCTTTCCTAGTATGACTGACAGGAGCATCACTATCTAATATTATATATTCTCTTATGCAAATACATCTGAAGTAGTATATCTAATTTCTTTCTATTTTTGCAGTTTGAATTTCGTTGTCAACAGTCTTTTTCATTATTGTTCAAAAGTTTTACACGAAACGTATAAAGAATGGTTTGTCGACTACTATAAAAGTCATATTAGTTTACTGTACTGAATAACTATTCCGACAAGTTATTATTGCATACTGGGAGAACAAAACAGAACGACAGAGAGGAATATGCGTCAGCTCTGATAATTCACAGAACAGTGCTTCTAGCCAGGAAAAACAGATGAAGTATGACATGACGCGAGGACCAAGAGATTAAAAATAACAGTAAGAGTTTAGTAACAATAGCAGTGATAGTTATATAGCAAAAAAAGATGCTGTTGATTGTGTAAGAATGCATACATCTTGTGTTAATTATTGATAACAGGCTACAAAGTAATAAACAAATAAATGAAATAAATCGGATCAATAAATATTTATAGGATAGAAGATTGCTTTGATGTAGCTCTTCATGCTACCTCATCCCGTGCAGACCTCTTCATCTCCGAGTAAGTACTTGAATCTACCTCTGTTTGAACTTTCTCAATGTATTCATCTTTTGGTCTCATGTTCACTCATCCCCACTTCAACCCCCCCCCCCCACCCCCCTTCAAACTCATCTCTCTAGTACTAAGTTGATGATTCCCTGACGTCTCTCTCACCCATTAGTTAATTAATGCCACAAATTTCATCTCTCCAAATTCTATTCAGTACCTCCTCATTGGTTACGGGACCACCCATCTCATCTTCAGCATTCTTCTGTAGCACCACATTTCAAAAGCTTCTATTCTCTTCTTATCTACACTGTTTATCGCCCATGTTTTAATTTCATTCATGGCTACACAATATACAAATACTTTCAGAAACGACTTCCTGACACTTAATTTTATATTCAATTTTAACAATTGTCTCTTCTTCAGAAACGCTTTTCTTGCTATTAATATTTTATTACCTCTCTAATCCAGTCATCAAAAGTTATTTTGCTGCCCAAGTAGCAAACATCATTAACTAGATTTAGCGTCTCGTTTTCTAATCCAATTCCCTCGGCATCACCAGATTTAATCTGACTACTTCCATGACCCCTGCTTTGCATTTGTTGATGTTCATTTTACATCTTCCTCTCAAGACACTGTCCATTCCGTTCAACTGTTATTCCAGGTACTTTACTGTCTCTGACAGAATTTCAATGTCATCGTCAAACCACTTTTATTTTTCTCACTAGACTTAGATTTGTCCAAACTTTTCTTTGGTTTCCTTTACTGCTTGCTCAATGTTCAAACTGAACAACATCAGAGATAAGGTATAACCCTATCTCACTCCATTCTCAGCCAATGATTCCCTTTCATTTCCTTCGATTTTTAAACCACTCTCTGGTTTCTGTACAAGTTGTAAATGGCCTTTTGCATCTGTATTTTATCCCTGCTGCCTTCAGAATTTCAAACAGAATATTAGATTTATCATTTCCAGAAGTTTGCTCTAAGCCTACAAGTGTTATAAATGTAAGTCTGTCACTCTTTAACCTATATTCTAAAAGGAGTCGTAGCATCAGTATTGCCTCCCGTGGTCTTACACCTCTCAGGAATCTGAACTGATCCTGCCCCAGGGTAGCTTCTACTAAGTTTTACAGTATTCTGTAAATAACTCAAGTCAGTGTTTTTTCAAACTGATACTTAGGCAATATTCACACATTTCAGCACCTGCCTGTTTGGCGTTGGAATTATTACATTCTTCTTCAGGCCTGAGGATGTTTCCCCTGTCAATTACATATTTCCCACTGGATGGAATAGTTTTATGATGGAAGACTCTCCCTAGGATATCAGTAGTCAGATCTTTCAGCGCAGTGTCAAATTCTTCTCGCAGTGTCACATCACCAATATCATGTTCATGTACGTCATCCTCCCTTTGTGTAACACTACATGCTTCAATTTTTCTCTAGCCATAGCTGCTTAGCAATTTTGAATTTTCTGTCAGTCTTACTTTTAGGCGTCTGTATTCTTTTGCTTTCTTCGTTTGTTGCTTTTTTATATTTCCCCCTTTCATCAATTGACATCAATATTTACTTTATGATATCTCAGGATTTCTACTAGGCTTTGTCGTTTTGTCTGTGTCATCCTCTGCTGCCTTCACTATTTCATCCCTCAAAGCAAGCCATTCGCCTCCTACTTCATTCCTTTCCCATAGTTCAGTCAATCGTTGCCTAATGCTTCTTTGGAAACTCTCTAAAACTTCTAGTTATTCAACTCACCTAGGTCTGCAGTTCACAACCAATAAATTTTGGTCAGAGTCAACGTCTGCCTTTGCAAGTTCCTCACAATTTAAAATGTGGTTCCGAAATCTGTTTTGTACCAGTGTACAAGCAGTTTGAAACTTCTAAATGCCTTCAACTCTGTTCCACGTATACAAGCTTCTTTGGTGATTCTTAAACCAAATGCTAGCGATGGTTAAAATATGCTCTGCGCAAAATTTTGCCGAGTGGTTTCCTCATTCATTCCTTTCCCTCAATCCATATACCACTACTATTTCCTCTTCTCTTTCTTTTTCTACTATCGAATTCGAGTCCGACATTAGAGTTAAATTTTCCTCTTCCTTAACTATCTGAATAATTTCTTTTACCTCTCCATACATTCTTTTAAGTTCATCTTCACCTGCGGTGCTAGTCGGTCTATAAACTTATACCACTATGATGAATGTTGGCTTCGTCTCTGTGTTTGGTGCGATAATGCCTTTCTGTGCTGTCCACAGTAACTTACCCTCATTCATATTCTTATTTATTATTAGACCTTGTCCTGTATTACCCCTAGTGATTTTGTATTTATAGCCTTGTACTCTGATAAAAAGGCCTATTTTTCCTGCCACCTAACGTCAGTAATTGCCACTATACGTAGTTTCAACATATTCGCTTCTCTTTGTCAATTTTTTAACTTGTCTGTCCGATTAATGCATCTAGTGTTCTAAGTTTCGACCGATAAAATGCCTGTTTTGGTTTTCGTGATGACGACCTTCACTTGCGTAGTTCCCGCTCGGTTTTCGGAATGGGGTACTATTTCAGATCTGGAATAATTTACCCAAAACAATGCTGCCATGTCTTAACAGTGCAGAACAGCTAATTGCCCTCGCAAAAAGATATCGCCGTAGTTTCGTCTTGCTGTCAGCCAGTCGCAGTACTAGCGGAGCAATGTCACGCTGGCTAATGTTATAAGATCGGATTAGTCAATCATCCAGGCAGTAGCTCCTCCGAGTTCTGGACCAAGCAGGATGGAGCAGTGGTTAGTACAATGGGCTCGCATTCGGGAAAACGACGGCTCAAACCCGCGTCTGGTCATTCAGTTTTAGGTTGTCCGTGAGTGCCCTGAATCGCTCCAGGTAAATGCCGAGGTGGTTCCTTTGCCAGGGCACGGCCCATCCCGGAAGCAGTTTGAGCTTGGGCTTCTTCTCTAATGACCTCGATGTCGAAGCGACATTAAACCTAGTTTCCTTCCTTCCTTTCCTACGCACCCTGAAAAGGTTTTCCTGATTTTAAGGTTGGCGCAATTTGAAGTTAAGATCTCATTCATTTTCAAGGCAGGTTTGCTTGAGCAGGCCTACTCCGCAACACTGCTCTGCTCTGTTCACTTCTACTGATGTTACCTCCTAAATTAGTAAATAAATCATTTCGCTCAAGCAGCTTCTTACATACGTAAAATTGGGCGTTTATTTTCTCAACTTTATTGCATGACTTATTTGTCTTGGACGTGTCTATTTTTACATTATATTCCTTCCTCATAATGTTATCCATTCTACTTAACATTGCATTAAGATCTACATCTACATCTACATCTATACTCCGCGAGCCACCTTACGGTGTGTGGCGGAGGGTACTTATTGTACCACTATCTGATCCCCCCTTCCCTGTTCCATTCACGAATTGTGCGTGGGAAGAACGACTGCTTGTAAGTCTCCGTATTTGCTCTAATTTCTCGGATCTTTTCGTTGTGATCATTACGCGAGATATATGTGGGCGGTAGTAATATGTTGCCCATCTCTTCCCGGAATGTGCTCTCTCGTAATTTCGATAATAAACCTCTCCGTATTGCGTAACGCCTTTCTTGAAGTGTCCGCCACTGGAGCTTGTTCAGCATCTCCGTAACGCTCTCGCGCTGACTAAATGTCCCCATGACGAATCGCGCTGCTTTTCGCTGGATCATGTCTATCTCTTCTATTAATCCAACCTGGTAAGGGTCCCATACTGTTGAGCAATACTCAAGAATCGGACGAACAAGCGTTTTGTAAGCTACTTCTTTCGTCGATGAGTCACATTTTCTTAGAATTCTTCCTATGAATCTCAACCTGGCGCCTGCTTTTCCCACTATTTGTTTTATGTGATCATTCCACTTCAGATCGCTCCGGATAGTAACTCCTAAGTATTTTACGGTCGTAACCGCTTCCAATGATTTACCACCTATGGCATAATCGTACTGGAATGGATTTCTGCCCCTATGTATGCGCATTATATTACATTTATCTACGTTTAGGGAAAGCTGCCAGGTGTCGCACCATGCATTAATCCTCTGCAGGTCCTCCTGGAGTACGTACGAGTCTTCTGATGTTGCTACTTTCTTGTAGACAACCGTGTCATCTGCAAATAGCCTCACGGAGCTACCGATGTTGTCAACTAAGTCATTTATGTATATTGTAAACAATAAAGGCCCTATCACGCTTCCCTGCGGTACTCCCGAAATTACCTCTACATCTGCAGATTTTGAACCGTTAAGAATGACATGTTGTGTTCTTTCTTCTAGGAAATCCTGAATCCAATCACAAACCTGGTCCGATATTCCGTAAGCTCGTATTTTTTTCACTAAACGTAAGTGCGGAACCGTATCAAATGCCTTCCTGAAGTCCAGGAATACGGCATCAATCTGCTCGCCAGTGTCTACGGCACTGTGAATTTCTTGGGCAAATAGGGCGAGCTGAGTTTCACATGATCTCTGTTTGCGGAATCCATGTTGGTTATGATGAAGGAGATTTGTATTATCTAAGAACGTCATAATACGAGAACACAAAACATGTTCCATTATTCTACAACAGATTGACGTAAGCGAAATAGGCCTATAATTATTCGCATCTGATTTATGAACCTTCTTGAAAATGGGAACGACCTGCGCTTTCTTCCAGTCGCTAGGTACTTTACGTTCTTCCAGCGATCTACGATAAATTGCTGATAGAAAGGGGGCAAGTTCTTTAGCATAATCACTGTAGAATCTTAAGGGTATCTCGTCTGGTCCGGATGCTTTTCCGCTACTAAGTGATAGCAGTTGTTTTTCAATTCCGATATCGTTTATTTCAATATTTTCCATTTTGGCGTCCGTGCGACGGCTGAAGTCAGGGACCGTGTTACGATTTTCCGCAGTGAAACAGTTTCGGAACACTGAATTCAGTATTTCTGCCTTTCTTCGGTCGTCCTCTGTTTCGGTGCCATCGAGGTCAACGAGTGACTGAATAGGGGATTTAGATCCGCTTACCGATTTTACATATGACCAAAACTTTTTAGGGTTCTGAAGCACTTTCAGCTAGGACATGTTCCATAGTGGCGTATATCTACTCTTTGACTGTGAATTAGACTGAGGTGATAAAAACATGGGATAGCGATATACGCTTGGTCAGATTGCGGTAGTATAGCGTACATGAGGTATAAAAGGTCACTTCATTGGTGAAGTTGTCATTTGTACTTAGGTGATTCATGTGAAAAGGTTTCCGAGATGATTATGACCGCAAGGCGGAAATTAAAAGACTTTGAATGCGGAATGTTAGTTGGATGTGGACGCAGAGGACATTCTATTCTGGAAATCGTTAGGAGATTCAGTATTCCGAGCTCAACAGTTCAAGAGCGTGCCGAGGATACCAAATTTCAGGCGTTACCTCCCACTACGAACAGCACAGTAGCCGACGGCCGAGAGGAGTGGCGTATGCGTAAAGATGTCAGTGCTGATACACAAGCAACACTGCGTGAAATAACCGTAGAATTAAATGTGGGACAATAACCAACGTATCCGTTAGGACAGTGCGGCGAAATTAAGCGCTAATGGGCTGTAGCAGCAGACGACCGGTGAGAGTGCCTTTGGTAATAGCAAGACATCGCCTACAGCACCTCACCTGGCCACGTGACCACATCGGTTGGGGCCTAGAAAACTGGAAAACCGTGGTCTGTTCAGATGGCTCTCGATTTCAGATCGTAAGAGCTTATAGTAGGGTTCGAAGCAATGGACCCAACTTGTCAACAAGGCGCTGTGCAAGCTGTTGGTGGCTCCATAATAGCGTGGGCTGTTTTTGCATTGAATGAACTGGGTCCTCTGGTGCAACTGACCTGATCATTGACGGTAAATGTTTGGGGACTATCTGCAGTCATTCATGGACTTCAGGTTCTCATGAAAATGCACCATGTCACCCGACCTCAACTGTTCTCGAATGGTTTGAAGAACATTCTTGGGAGTTGGAGCGAATGATTTAGCCACCCAGATCGTCTGACATGAATCCCATAGAACACTTACGGGACATAATCGAGAGGTCAGTTCGTGCACAGAATCCTGCACCGGCGATACTTCCCCAATTGTGGATGGCTGTAGAGGCAGCATAGCTCAATATTTCTGCGGGGGACTTCCTACGAATTGTTGAGTTCATGCCAGTAGTTGCTGCATTACGGAGGATAAAAGGAGGTCCGACACGATATTAGGAGGTATACGATGACTTTTACCAACTCATCGTCCGCCCCACCAGCTGAACGGTCTGCGCATTGGAGTGTCACACACGGGGGCCCGGATTCGATTCCCGGCTGGGTTGGGAAATTTTCTCCCCTCTGGGACTGGTTTTATGCTGTCCTCGTCATCATTTCATCCCGATTGTAGATGCGTAAGTCGCCAAATGTGGCGTCGCACTCAATAAAACTTGCACTTGGTGGCCAAACTTCCCGCCTGGAAACTCGCGGCCACTGACGCCATGCGCTGATTTCGATTTTTACTACCTCAGTGTATTATACAGGTCTGTGAGTCTTCTCAGACTTTTGTAAGTGCCTCTTCCACACTCACATTGGAGATAACGTCTGATAATGCAGAATCCAGTCAGGCAAATTTCGTATCTGCACTTTTTATTCGTTTGGCCTTCCAACTATAACAGATATCACATTTTTGCAAGGATTCTATGTAGTTTCTTTCAGTTTTATTATCTATTCCTGCCTTATTTCAATTCCCCAAACATTTTTACCAATTTGACAATATCACATGCTTTGTCTGTGTCTATGTTTGTTGTTTGATTCCTATCGAGTAGTTTCTGTAGAGCCAATTTTAGAACTCTGTTTTCTCAGAGCCAGAAATGATCTTCTGAGAGCGCAGTTTCCATTTTAAGCTCTAGCAAAACATGTCTCCGGCAAGCGATGTTACGGGTCCAGCAGGGGGTTAGGACAGTAACACAGTGGGCCGATATCAAGTACGCATATTAGATACTTGTTTTCGTCATCGAGCGACATTTGAAGGTTGTGCATTACTTGGACAATCTTCTCCAAGCTATTGTCCACTCCTACATTGTTCAAAGCCGTTAATAATGAGATAAGAGACGAGCATACCGCATCTCTCTCCCTTTCATGCCCTATTGACAGCCTTCTCTAGGAAGAAAGGAACCGTCCAGTGGAACTTGCTGCAGTATCTGCTAAAATGATCCTGGACCGAATACTTTTGGGGCCAATTGAAATTTGGTGTGCATCATAGAAAGAACCCTTCTCACACACTGCACGACCCCAGGAGTGACACCACTGAACTGAGTAACAGGAACATCCCCATCACCTTGAAAAAACAGCGTGTCGAGAAGACTCCAACAACTTTGCAATGCATGGCGTACGGCAACACGGCAGTGACTCAAGACACAAAGGAATTGAAGACATTAGCTGTCAACGGGCACTGATTTACTCGTATATCCATGGGGCAAGTTGAAAATTTGTGCCTGACAGGGTTTCTAACGCTGATCACCTGCTTACTAGACAGATGTGCTGACTTCTACGCCATCCGGACACAGATGTCTCCGCAGTCGCACTGGCTGCCCTAACACGCCTCCTCTGTGATCCCAGTTTTCAACTTTACAACACGCTGCTGATGTAGTGTCCCTCTTCGTTAGCCTCATTACTCGGCATCATGTCGATTGCGGTAAGGGTTCGAGCCTGGTGTACATCTGCACCTTGATATGTATAGGGATTGAGTGTTACCCAGGAGTGACCTTTAGTTTCGTAGATATACAAATATGTACACTTTTGTGCACACTGCCTTTATTTTGGCTACTGTTCTTATATTTATTTCACTGTAAGGTCTTTTGTTTGGTGCTAAACTTCTTTCGAGTGTTTTAGATGTGTCATGCTAACACTAACACGAATAATGGCGTTTCTCAAAAGGTCGGTAGCCATGTTTCTGTAATTATAACTGGGTGTCTAGTCTGGGTAAAATAAGTGAGAAAAACAATGATTCAATCTCGCCTGTATTCAGGAACGTAATTTATTAATAACTACCAGCTCAGGTCATCAGTCCCCTAGACTTAGAACTACTTAAACCTAAATCACACACATCCATGCCCGAGGCAGAATTCGAAACTGCGACCGTAGCAGCACCGTGGTTTCGGACTGAAGCACCTAGAACCGCTCGGTCACAGCGGCCGGCGTCTACCAGCCTGCCTCAGTCTTTACACAGGTAGCACAAAGTATATATGCCTAGACAACCTAATAATAGTATGTAGTGTGGTTTGAGATAATGCATGAAGCTTTTTATTGCAGTTGCTTCACACTTCACTACTGGAAGGAATTTCCAAAGAACAAGTTAAAGTCTGATGTTCTCGAGCCACAGTAAGTCTCGCCTCACGATCTTCATTGGATTTTTGAGACCTTAGTCTTTTAATCGTTCTAGTGTTCTGAGAAAGACTTTACCGTTTTCTAGGCATTTTTATTTGTGAACAAAACGAAGTTAAATTGTAAAAAGTATGTATCCAAATCAAAAACCAAATTTAAATAAGTGGTTTTTCCTAGGGAAGAAGTCAAATATAAATATAACCAAACGAAAGAAGCAAAGCGGTTCGTTAAGTTTTTAATACACAGTGCAAAATGCGCTATCCGTTTATCTTAACCAAGCAAAGTCAGTGCTAGTTTCTACTCATAAAATTAAGATTCCGGCGCTTAATTCTGTCACTGACGTTATCTTCCGAAAATACTTCTGTCACTGAGGTAAAATAAAGAAAGAAACTAACAGGGCTTTCTGCTGGGGGTTTACTGTGACGTGATGATAGTGTCACTCAGGTGTACATCCAAACTACTAAGGTGAATAAACTCCTAAAACTTAACATTGAGATATCTTTCTTTCCCGTGATCCGATTTTGGTGAAGTAGAGCCGGGCTATTGCTCCAAGTTACGTTCTGTATTCCGTGAAAACGTCACGAAAATTCGTCTAGTAGTTTTTGAGATTAGCGTGTTTAAACAGGCAAACAAACAGACAAAAGTTTTAAAAATTGTCATATTGTTTGATTTTACACGTCCTACATGACCTGCAATCAGTTTTTTGCAAATAATTTCCGTGTAAAGACAGACGGTTTTACAGTTTTATTATTAGCATAGATGAAAAAGTAAAACGTAATACCTAAAAAATGAAATTTATCTGTCCCTGAAAGTGCAATGATATTTGTCACTAACATTTCGTGTTGTTATATATATAATATACAGCCCACAGTTGAAGGTTAACTTTATCGTTTACCTAGGCTTCAACGTTAGTAATAAAGTCTTCTTCAGAACCTGCAAAAAGTTAATATTATAATGTGCTAGTAAATTATATTAGATATGGTCATCCTACAGGATGCAACGTGTAGTACTTACATGAAATATTATTTAAATGTTTGCCTAAAACAAGCCATGTCCTATGTCAACTTTATAAAACTTGATGCATAACCGTAAGGTTTTGTCACTTCTATTAAACAAGCTGTAGCAAATTCACTTTAAGCCCATTGTATGGGCCTCGTCGTGTGACTAGAGACTGCGGACCGCGAGAGCTTCGCGGTCTGCCTCACAGAGGGCGAGACGTATAGAGTCAAACTCTTACTACGCACGCGTCAGATAACATTTTTGCTATGAATTGGCTGGCTCTGAGCACTATGGGACTTAACATCTGTGGTCATCAGTCCCCTAGAACTTAGATCTACTTAAACCTAACTAACCTAAGGACATCACACACATCCATGCCCGACTCAGGATTCGAACCTGCGACCGTAGCGGTCATGCGGTGCTATGAATTAATTTTATACTTTATTATTGTATGTTAATTACAGTATCCAGCATGACTACGTTTTACATTCTATAACTGAGCCTTATCAACTGACCAACAAATCTCGTATGAACATCTGTAGGAAAGGTTCTATCATTACAGAAACTGTAAGTGTCACATGCATTATGAATTATTGTAAACCTAATATAGGCTGGAAGCCTTCGAAGTATGCCCTATTTTTTAAATACAGTTGATCTTCAGTAAACTGCCTCTATCTTTAATTAGGTGTGCATACATTTGTAGTTCCTCAAGCGTGTCGAGTCTATATCCCTTAACTTCATGATGTAGTAGCTCTATGTCACGTAAAGATTTAGGTGTATGAGCCATTTGCACCAGATGTTCCCCAAAGGCTGACCCCCGTGTTCCTACCCACTGTATTGGAAGATGTTCTTTAAACCTTGAAACACGTATGTAACATAGCAGCGATGGCCAGGCATTGTAGCATCTGTGACCAGAGAGTATGCGCTTGACCGCGCGAGTGTTGCGAGCGGTTCTCAGTCTGTCAGTCAGTCGTTGCGAGTCGGTCAGTCAGTCGTTGCGAGTCTGTAGCTCTGTCTAGTTGTCGCTATGCAGAGCAGTACTCTAGTAGTAGTCGTGCAGTGCAGTACGCTAATAGTCGTCATGCAGAGCGGTCGGTCAGTGGTGGCAGCCCAGTGGGGTTGCGTGATGTGGTCTGGCGACAACACTGGTCAAGATGCTGAATGAGGTATACTGTTAATTAATATAATCATTAGATAATGTAAAAATTTATTTATTGTAATTATTCTCCAACAAGTGCCCCAATAATAATTTTTAATTTCAAAAGCATTTTTTCAAAAATTTTATTTTTTATTGAACTAAAGATTTCGTTGCACTTCCCATTTCATTCCACTTCTGTTAAAGAAAAATTTCAGTAAAATAAAAAAAAAGGAATATTATGATTTGCAATGCAGTTCCTCCAAGCCGTGCGGAAAGATAAGAGCAGAAATGTGACATCCATTTATTCTGAGGTAAGACTTTAATTCTGATTGTTTTTCACAGGGCCAAAGACCGATATTTCGGTTTAATTGAATTTTCTTATCACTGAATAGACTTTAATTTTTTGTGAGGAATTTATATTTGAGTCAGATTGCGAATTTCACATTTTTGTTGCCATTGTCAGTACATTTCATTGTGGGCAGGTTACGTATAGAGCAATGTCCATTAGCATTTCTAATTAGTATCGTCATTTCTTTAAAAATTACGGTGGGGAGGTTACACTTGGCGACACCCAGTCCAGGATCGTATTTCGTTGAGAGTCTTTTGAGCGACAGTCAGATATCTGCTCTTATTTGCTTAGATATAATTAGGATTTGGCGCAACGCTTTTATTAATCTTGTGACTTTCTTTCTACAGGTCAACGGCAATTTGTTGCTCTATTGTATTTGTGTGTTGCCTTTGCATTTGTGCTTATTTGTTTTTGAATAATAGTGACTACTGTAAAAATGCCGCGAAAGACTGTGAATAGTGTATCGCGAGGTATTACGAACGAAACTACCGATTTAAACAACTTTACCGATAGGACATGTGACACGCAGTGTAATGATGACAATCCTGCGTTCACTAACAATCAGTGCATTCCAACCACTAATGATGACTTTTACCCCGATAATGAACAAACGAACTCAATTGTCTCGTCTGTTAATTTGACGACAATTGATGATGCGGGACACTCTATTGTAATGAGCGCTGCCCAGCCTAACACACCCGGTGTGAAAAATTCTCGTGACGAACAGACAAATTTGTCTAATGAAAGTGGTCAGTGTACCGAAAATACGACGGACTCGAGTGAGAAACGTTTTTGTAAATTACAGAATGACCAAATGGTCATACAAAGCGCAACAATTCCATGTACACGAGCAAACAGTACAAATAATAGAGTAGGGAAAGTTACATTGGATCAAATTGCGGCAGTAGTACAACTAATGACTGAAGTACTGAGAAACGAGCGCAAACAACGTGAATTAATTAATGAAAGAAATAAACAATCGAATGAAGATCAAGACGACATTAATAGAAAAATCAAACAACTTAGTGAACGGAATGAACAGATTAATGAACAGCTTGATGCCATTGCCGCGCATTATTGTGATAATAGAGGACAATTACGTGTGAATACCAAGACTTGTGCTAATAACAGTAATGAAAAAGTTGGCACTGTTGCACAAGAATCAAGTAGCACACGTGTAGGTACAACAGAATCACATAAAGACAAGACTAATGCAGTCACTGAACAATGTTCAGCGAACGAAACACAGATACATGAAATTAATGCAGTCACTGAAGAATGTCCTAAAAACGAAGTACAGATTCGCGACGAAATTAATTTAGAGTCAGTGGAAGTTTCACACACTCCGAATACGGAAGATGACGAGAAATTTGCACGACACAACAACCAGATTGACGAAAGTATTAAAGTAACAGAATTAACAATTATTTCAGTCACCAATACGTCACAGAATCCGCCACGTTGCGAGCATTTATCAGAGTCACGCAGCGTGTATAATGTGAGCAATTTACAGCAACTACGCGACTTAAAATCCGAAAAGCCACGCGAATTAAAATCTGAAAAGCTACACAACTTAAAGTACGAAATGACACGGACGAGCGGATTCACACACAAGCCTGAGCATGTTATCAAATTCAGTGACGAGAACGTTGATTATGAGCAATTTGCATTTGTAAGAAAATGTAAGGAATTTAATAATGGCAGAACACAGATACACGATTTGAGCGGTATACGACAATTTGTTTTTATGTTTTCACCGCTATTGCGTGTAATGCAGAAACTAGCTTTGAACCAGATGCGACAATTTATTTTTGCATTTTCATCAGCATTGCCTATAATGCAGAAATTTGAATTAGCACGGATACAACAATTTGCCTTTGGAATTTTACCGCCATTTCCTGCAACGCAAAAGCTAAAATTGATTTGCAGTGCGTAATGACCTCAGGGGATTCATTACGCTTTAATGAATATGTGCCGTAGCGAGCATAGGGCCCCGAGCTGTAGTAGTGCTGTTTCATCTTTAGTTTTCTGCACTGCTGCCTTCTCTTCTACTATCCTTTATATCTATCAAAACTGCTCTTTAACTATTGCTCTACCTAGGATTAAGAAAAATGACTAAAGAAAACCCGACGTGACAAATTTTTACTGAAAGTGACAACATTCTTTAGGCACTCCAGAACCAGCGTAATTTTAATAACAGATAAAAATCGTAATCATCAGTATGTGTAAAATTAACAGCAAACGCATTTTTTTTGGTAACAATAGACCTTTTCACCACAACAGCATGAAAGTCAGCCGCTTAGCATACCTAACCAACAATGCAGTCTACAAGGTCAACCAAACTTTAATGTTTCGCCGCGTGCACGTATAGTCCCAGATCCAACAAATAGTAACGCACAGTAGCAAGGAATTAACTACGTATAGAAAACACAGTATTTCAATTCCTATCGCAATACACCGTATAGGAATGACTATTACGACAGACGTAAAAATAATGAGCACAATTTTCAGCGTACATTTAATAACAGTCGATCTTTTCAGCAGCAAGAACATCAGCAACAACACATTATCATGAATGATCCAGACAATAGGTGTCATCGATAGCGTAATACGTCAGTAAGAAATAACAGAACAGTTCATATAGTGGATATGCCACAGCATCCTCCCGTAAATAACAGGACGTACGATAGAATTTAACCAGATACAGCACAGATTGCATACTACAGTAATGCAAACATTACTTTTGACACGCAGAATTTTGTTCACGAGAATGTAATTTGAAACATGCTCTGTTGAATGCTCCACTGTTATCGCACCCAGATCTTACTAGAAATTTTTCCATTGCCACCGACAGTTCTAACACCGCTTTAGGCGAACACATTTTCCAGGAAATTGAAGAAGATGGTTCTACAGTAATTAAAAACATCGCATTTGCAAGTCGCCTTCTGTCACCTGCTGAGCGAAATTATTCCGTTACAGAACTGGAAACATTATGTGTTGTATGGGCTTTTACGAGATTTCGGCATTTTCTTTATGGCACACATACCACCGTCTACACAGACCACAGAGCGATACAATTTTTACTTTCGGCTAAATTCACTCACGACAGATTAAGCAGATGGAAACCTTATTTACAGGAATTTAATTTTACGATTGTTCACATTCCCGGCACACAAAATGTTATAGCAGACGCACTATCGCGTTCTCTCGGCAACAATCAGCAAGACGTAGCAACCAACTTCTGCAAAACAAATTTCAGTGTCATGTACATTCAGCAAGTTGCATTTGAAAACTTTATTTCATCGTCATTACAGGACATAGCAAAGGAGCAAAATAAAGACAATGTGTGGAAAGAAATTAAACACCTTTGGCAAGATAGAAAAAATGTTACGATTAGAAACCATTACACTGTACGCAATGACGTTCTGTTTCGCCGCTCTCATCCTGACAGCAACAATTGGTTATTATGCATTCCTGACGAACTGGTCAACAAATTAATCTGGTACACTCATTTAAGTTACGCACATTACGGAGCACGAAAATGTTTTCTTATACTGAGACAGAACTGTTGTTTTACTAACATGGAGAAACGTATACGACGAGTTTTAGCGTCTTGTAAAATTTTCCAGAAAGCTAAATCAGACACCACATCACATATTCCTCCTTTATATCCCATTATACCTGTTAAATTAAGACATATGGCCGCAGTAGATATTTTTGGTCCGATTCCGAGAACTAACAGAGGTTTTTGCTACATTTTTGTCGCTGTTGAGCTCACTTCAAAATTTGTTACTTTCACTCCGTTACGCAAAGCTACTGCTAAAACTGTTTCTAAAGCATTTGTAAAACATTTTCTATTTCATGTAGGGCATGTGATGAAAGTAATTTCTGACAATGGATCACAATTTCGATGTGGCGTATGGACACGCATGTTACGAGCCAGAAACATTTCTCCGATCTATATATCCAAGTACCACGCTTCTTCGAACCCCTGTGAAAGATTAATGAAGGAAATTGGTAAACTGTGTAGAATATACTGCCACAAAAGACATATTGATTGGGATACACACATACTCTCATTCCAAGATGTAATTAATTCCATTCCTAATGAATCCACTATGCTATCTCCGTCTGTTATACTGAAAAATGCTGAACCACCTAACAAAATTAAAGAATTAATAACATTTCCTACATCTCGTCGATTACGACACCACGAAATAATTGACATTGCGCTGAACAACATCAAACGTGCCGCAGAGCGCCGGAGAAGACAGCAAAAACAGGTTTGTACACGCCGCGTCTTTCACGTTGGACAGAAGATACTAATACGTACACACTATTTATCCAGCAAATTAAAAGGTAAGTGCAGTAAATTTGAACTTCTATACGCAGGTCCATATCGGATTCGCAGCATCCCTCACCCCAATGTTGTACATGTCGAAACTTTGAGAACTAGAAAATCGAAAGGCAATCACCATATATCAAACATTAAACCGTTTATTGAGTGAAACCACTGTATGATTCAACACACTATGATGCCATTTATTAATGCAATTATATTCACATGACTAATTACTGATGATTATCGTATTTTTTCTTGGCAAGTGCCCGGCAAGGTAAGGTTAGCAGGTCGCTTTTCTTGTCGTTACGCATCAGACCGTGCACATTTTCCATTTTTTTTTTTTTGTGTGTATGATTGTATTCCTGTTTTGTTTATATGCACTGTGAAATAGTTAAGGTATAACACACCAGTTGATTTTGACATTTTTTTTGCCCTATGATATCTCAACATCGTGACTGTTTTACATTTTTCCTTTTGCTGCTGCATTGTGATATTCTGTGTACATTTTTGCATCTGAACACTGTCAATGTCTTTGACATATTACGTTTTCTGTCATGTTATGCTGTATGCTTAAGTATGTTACCATAAACCAGTCCTTATTTAGTGGGTATATGATTTAAATGCAGGACATTAATCTTTGTTCATCGATTTCAGAAAAAAATGATGCGTGTAAGAAATAAATTCAACAGAAATGGGAATTTCACCTACGGGATAAACGAAAGGAGATGCAATAACTTTATGAGGAAGAGTAAATGGATCAGGATTAACAAGCATTAACAAGACTATACTATACTCATCACAGAATAGCAGTCTTAACTAATTTTTTCTTTCAGAATACAAGGTGATTGATGCAGGCTGTCAGAGAGAACTACACATCTTAGTTTTAGTGATGAAATATGCTAGAGATAAGGAATAGTTGTATAATGAGTAATGAAGTGATTTTTTGCAGATGATAATGAATACTGATGAATAATAATGAAGGATATGATGTTATGAATAATGAAGTTTTTCTTTACAGATGATGATAATAGTGAAGTTATGATGATATGGATAATGAAGTTTTCTTTACAGATGAGGATAATGTTGAAGTTATGTATTTATGTTATGTAGTTATTTAAGTATTTGTTGCAGTTTGCTTTGACAGCAGGTGTTATATTGCATAGTAGGATGACGGAAAGTTTTGGAAAGGACAGCTATGGAACACATTTTTATACACATTTCACTACCTGTTAATTCGAAGTTCACTACTTTTCAGCATAGTGTGCGTTTCTTCTTTCAGGTTAATAATCCATTTTGTAATTTTTCCAGGAGAAGTTTTTCATGATACTTACTAAACCTGTTACTTATTATACCTGTTCTAGTACTTGCATTTTTTTTTTGTATTTTACCCATTTGTGTTTATCATTTATAAATGTGATCACATATACTGCCTTGTTACATAATCTTGCTACAGCTGACTCATGACGAATGACGTTACCTATCCTCATTTGCAGCAATAGGTCAAAAGCAAATAGTGTTATGCCTCACCAATTAATTATCAATCCCAACGCAATGCATTGCTAACAAAAAAAATGTATTAACAGTCCCAAATAGTGATACCAGTTTGAGAAAATTCTGAATAATACTGATTAGCTCTGAATAGTATGTCGCTTGAGTGATGACTTCTTAATGAGACAAAAAAAAAGTATATATTTAAAATAATGCTTTGTCACTAGCTAATAACTGCCACTGTTTATTGTAATGATACTACTTATAATGCCTGTGATTATTAATGATTTGACTGTAATTAACTGATTTTAATAATGACTTTGTAATGATCTGAATACTACTGAAGGAGGAACACTGTTTATTGTAATGAGACTACTTATAATGCCTGTGATTATTAATGCTTTGATTGTAATTAACTGATTTTTAATAATGACTTCGTAATGATCTGAGTAATACTGAATGATGAACTATGTTTTATTCCATTCAATACTTGCTGGCCACTGAGTGCCAATAATTAATGTCGCTCAATGAATTGTTATTAATTATGCCATTAATTAGCTCTTGTTTTCCATGTTGAGTTTTCATGTTTTGGTTAATGGCCAATGAGTGCCAATAATTTGTATCACTCAATGTATTATGTTAATGCTAGGCCAATAATTGACTCTCCTTTTCAATTAAGGCTTCTGATGAACATTATTCTGTCTTACTAAATATACTTTGTAACTGGCCAAGGACTACCACTGTTTATTGTAATGCGATTACCCATGATGCCAGCTAGTGATTCTTAATAGATTGGAATGACACATAATTAATTAACTATGGTACTGTTTAATAATGCTTTGTAATTAGAAGAAGACTAATAATTCTTACTATTGGAATGACAAATGATTAATTAACGACAAATGATTAATTAACTGTAATTAGACAAATGATTAATTAACGACAAATGATTAATTAACTGTAATTAGGAGAAGGTTAATGATTCTTAATTATATTCTGTAACTGAAAAGAATGCGATTATTTCATAATACTTTGTAACCAGGAAAAGAAGGCTACTGATCCTATGTAAAACAATTCATGAACATTTTTCTGTAATACTACATACTTGGTACAGAAATGTTCAATAACTGGGCTATGAATGCCACAAACTGCTAATTAAGTCTGTAATTGTGTCAATATTATGTGACTTGATGTCCTTCACCTCATAAGCTAACTACCCTGAATTACTGCAATGTCCATTTGTCCTGTTTATCCCAGTGATCATGGAGCACTATATTTGGTTTTGCACTAATTCTACGTTGGTGTGCCTTGTAAGAGTGTGGTGTTGACACGACATGCTGTCCACCACCATGAGCGATGAAGACATTATTATGGTCCCACTGTTTGGTGTACGTAATGTACTGCCAAAATGAAAACATGGAACATTACTACGACAGTTCAGTGTCTTGGCTACACTGATAAATTCTGATGGGAAAAGAACTTCAAGTTGTGTCACTTGGTGTTGTACTTCTGTGGGAAGATATGGACTTTCAGAGCAGCTGTGTGCAATCTAAAGTGCTACAACCATGATGCAATCCTTCCCTTTCCTATCCTGATTCTTGTCACATACAGAAAAAAAATTTTTTTTTTGGTAACATCATTTATGTTCATAGGTTATACATTTTTTCGATTTGTTGAACTCCAGTGCGAGTACATTTATGGCACTGGTCGACATGATTTTTTTGCCATTATGTTTATTTATTGCGAAAATGCTAAAGACATTTTTTTGATTTGTTCTGAAGTACAGTATATGTACACTCCTGTCTTTTATATTGTATATACATTTTTTTATTCTAATGATATGTTCTGAACTACAGTGCATGTGCACTTATATTAGGTGTTAATATGTTTTCTATTGAACTTCAGTGCCTGTGCAATTTTCTCATTTTTCAATATGATTTGTACTATTCTGTATATTCAATACTTCAATGTGTATGCACTTATGTCATTTGTCACTAATTGTATATACATTTCATCATTTACTGATATGTTCTCAACTGCAGTGCATGTGCACTTATGTCACTTGTCAATGTAATATTTTTTGCCAGTCTGTTTATTTGTTCTGAATATGCTAAAGAATTTTTTTTCAGTGCCTGTGCTCTTTGTTTTCTGTCAAATAATTTGTATATACATTTTTCTGATTTGCTACTATGTTTTGTACTCACATTTTGTCTTTGTCTGATATATTTTGTACTTGGTGCGTGTGCACAACATTTAAATATTCTGTAAGTTGTAGAATTTTGTTAATTAAAGAAAAATTTTGCCGCGCTTGGCAAGTCCAAATGACTCACCATCGCTGCCAAATTTTTGCCCCCCCAGTGGAGGGTTATGAAACACGTATGTAACATAGCAGCGATGGCGAGGCATTGTAGTATCTGTGACCAGAGAGTATGCGCTTGACCGCGCGAGTGTTGCGAGCGGTTCTCAGTCTGTCAGTCAGTCGTTGCGAGTCGGTCAGTCTGTCGTTGCGAGTCTGTAGCTCTGTTTAGTTGCAGAGCAGTACGCTAATTGTCGTCATGCAGAGCGGTCGGTCAGTAGTAGCAGCCCAGTGCGGTTGTGTGATGTAGGCGGTCGGCAACACTGGTCGAGATGCTGAATGAGGTATACTGTTGATTAATATAATCATTAGACAATGTAAAACTTATTTATTGTAATCAATCTCTAACAAATCCCCCAATAATAATTTTGATTTCAAAAGCATTTTTCAAAAAAATTTTATTTTTTATTGAACTAAAGATTTCGTTGCACTTCCCATTTCATTCCACTTCTTTTGAAGAAAAATTCCACTAAAATCACAAAAAAAGAGAATATTATTATTTGCAATGCAGTTCATCCAAGCGGTGCGCAACAACAAGAGCAGAAATGTGACATCCATTTATTCTGAGGTAAGACTTTAATTCTGATTGTTTTACACAGGGCCAAAGACCGATATTTCGGTTTAATTAAATTTTCTTATCACTGAATGGACTTTAATTTTTCATGAGGAATTTATATTTGAGTCAGATTGCGATTATCAGTTTTATTGTCATTAAATTTAATTGCAGGGAGGTTACGTTTGGACGTTTGGCTCCTATTCATTTAATATTTCTGTCTTTAAAATTTTTGTGGGGAGGTTACAACCTTACTGCTGTAGCTCTGCCTGTTTGATGGGCAATCATCACACATAATCTTATAAACGCCTGATTTCGCTGACTTATCACAGTCTTTCTCAAGGGTATGAACCAAATTTCGCTTTGAACTATCACTCGTCGAGAAGGAAATTTAAAACCTGAATTTTTCAACAGGAGCCCTATCTTGTAGGAGACATTACCTACATAAGGAACCGACAACCATTTCTTGGTCTGATCTTGGGTTTGAGTATTTGTGTTTACTAAAGTCGTTGTCCTTTTTCGGGTTTTCTTATGATATAATTGCCTCACTATCTTTCGATCATAGCCATTATTCTTTGCAATACTCTCGAGAATTTGTATTTCTTTTTCGAGGTTGACATCTGACAACGGGATATAAATCGCCCAATGGATAACAGAATAGAAAAACGCCATTTTATGCGCTTGGGTGTGGGTTGAATCGGCCGGGATGATGTTGTCTGAAAAAGTTGCCTTCCGGAATATGTTGAACTCTATTTTAGCATCTTTAATAGTCAACGTTAAATCAAGATAATTTAGTGATCTATCAGCAGATTCCAGTTCTTGTGTGAATTTTATTTTTTCATTTAGACTGTTAAACGTTGCGAAAATTTGCTTTTTCCTTCTGGAGAGTTATTAACCAGTAGAAGAATGTCATCCACGTATCTCGCATAAAAGATTATGTTGTTCACTACTTCCGGGTAATTTCGGAAAAAAACCAATTCCAGAGAATTTATAAAAATTTCAGACATGATACATGGAAGTAGACTCCCCATAGTTGGCCACATGGCCGTGAAATTAATTTTTTATTGAATGAAAAATAATTGTATTTAAGAGTAATTCTGAGAAGTAACATTAGCTCATCAATTTCTATGGTGGATAATTTTTTGTGGTACCTTAATTTTTGTTCTATAATGTTCAAGGTCTGATCCACTGGTACGTTTGTGTACAAGCTAATGATGTCAAATGACACCAATTTGGTGTTTTCGGAACATGTTACGGTTATAAGTTGTGCCACACCTCTTACTTGTTTCTATCCTTGTATCCTTCCGGCCCCTCCCACCGGTTCCATGACAAACTCTCGCGTGTCTACTATCTGTATATCTAGAAGAAGCATGGCACATGTAACGTATAGTCGCTAACTTAAGGAATACACAACGCAGTAGCACTGTTTGCTGTCAGTAGCCGGCCCGCCGTTCCACTGCAGTCCCGTCCGTGTGCACTACGCAACAATTACCCGTGGCCCCCAGCCGTTGCCATGCGACGTACGTTCCGCTGCGGACATCGCGAACAGAAGGCGGAGAGGCGCCGCAGCCGCCGTGTCCACGCAGTGTGTGGTCTGCCGCAGTATATCGGGCGCCACAGCAATGCTGCTGCCATGTTCTCGCCGTTCCGGAAGTCTGGCTTTGACTGTGGTCGGTTGCTGAACGACAAATGCGATACCTGACAAGAAACTACTGAATTCTGAACATCACAGAATAATGTACCAGCTTTCCAGGTAAGAAAATTCTCATAATATTTCATAAACGAGGGTAAACTTCAGTATTAGTTCCAATGAAAGGCAAGTTGACAACGATTAAAAGAGGTCTATAGCAGCACCTGTGGCGGATACTCTGAGAATCGTTGCAGATGAAGCACTCCTTACGGAGAATATATGAGCTAAATACGATTTGTTGGTCTATTACTTTCAGTAAGTTTTTTTGAATAATTTTTTTACAACATCCTTTAATACCCAAATTGAAATTAAAATCGCTTTAAATTATGACCAATTTCGGCTCTTCATACAATCACCTTAAGATCAGTTAAATCAAGCATGGTTTGCAGCTGGCAACATTAGGCTCGAACGATAATGTCTGTACATCGCAGCACGTTCTCATATAAGAGTCTCTGCGACGTCCAGCTGTTGTGTCCCAATCTCATTACACCAGGATACTGTGCGCTTGATTTTGTAACTGATTTGAAGATGGTGGTATGAACAGCCGAATATCGTCGTCATTTAATGTGTTGTTATTAGCTTTCTTGAGTATTAAAAAATTTTGTAAAAAAATTTCGAAAACTTATTGAAAATATTTTGACGACTTATCTTCGTCTCCTGGTGGATATTATGAAGTACAAAAACGCAGTAACTTTGGTTAGCAAAGAGACGTTACCTGGTGAATGGCGCACGGTTTTATTTCGGAATCTGTAACAACTTCCAGAGTGATGCTTAGGTGGGGACCTAAAACACACTTTAAATTTATTTGTGCAATCCACTCTACGGCATACATATTTATATTCCACTGAGTCGACGCTACAGGTAGCGTCACGCTGGCAAATATCGAATGTAATTCTGTATTTGGTTCCGCCATCTTATGCAAGCAATCAACGTCTCTCGTGGCCAAATGGTGTTGTATAGTTGGAATTTCTATTAAAATTATTTTCAGCGTATGGCATTCCAAGTTTTGTTATTTGTAGTATTAGATTTACATATTAACTACATTTCAATATCATATTTACGTAAAACGTTCCCATGTCTCCCAGTCGGAATTCGGAGGTCTACTGGAGCTTTATCATATACGGTGTAACATGACTTCCGACAGATGTTGTTACTATGCGGGGAATATATATTACTACAACTTAAATTTTACGTATGCCTAGGTAGGACTGACTTAAGTCATTGACGGACGTTTCGCTACCTGATACGATGAGGTTCCTGAGAGAGAATGAATCACGTAAAAGCGTTTTTTAGTATTCTGATATGAAAAACATACTTCAGACTGAGGCCGGTATTTCATTACTAAAAATTTTGTGTATGTTTGAAACGTAATCGGTCGTTAATTTCTACATGAATAATTCGTTGATTTCGAGTTGCCGTCAGTCATACAGGTAATCTGTAACATACAACAGCTGTAAACACTGTAGCAACTTACACTTGTTAACGTCTGTATTCTTATGTCAGTCCTCAGATAGTGTTTTAGTTAGTATGAATCAATAAGCGTAACGTGTAAGTTAATATTCAAAGTCGTGTTGCACACCAGACATAAACAAATAGTTTGGTTAAACACGTACTTCTTTATTTACATCTGGCATTTTATGTGATTACATGTTTCTTCTACGTATATTTAATAAAACGATTTATGATTCGTAAATAGATAGAGATTTATCCTGGGAGAACAGAGATACAGAAAGCTTTAGCTGAACGGTAATATACACTATGTGATCAAAAGTATCCGGACACCTGGCTGAAAATTACTTACAAATTCGTGGCGCCCTCCATCGGTAATGCTGGAATTCAGTATGATGTTGACCCACCGTTAGCTTTGATGACTGCTTCCACTCTCGCAGGCATACTTTTAATCAGGTGCTGGAAGGTTTCTTGGGGAATGGCAGCCCATTCACGGAGCGCTGCACTGAGGAGAGGTATCGATGTCGGTCGGTGAGGCCTGGCATGAAGTAGGCGTTCAAAAACATCCCAAAGGTGTTTTGTAGGATTCAATTCAGGACTCTGTGCAGGCCGGTTCATTACAGGGATCTTATTGTCGTGAAACCACTCCGCCACAGGCCGTCCATTATGATCGTGTTGAAAGATGCAATCGCCATCCCCCAATTGCTCTTCAACATTGGGAAGCAAGAAGTTGCTTAAAACGTCAGTGTAGGCCTGTGCTGTGATAGTGTCACGCAAAACAACAAGGGGTGCAAGCCCCCTCCATGAAAAACACGACCACACCATAACACCACGGTCTCCGAATTTTGCTGTTGGCGCTACACACGCTGGCAGATGACGATTACCGGGCATTCGCTATAACCATACCCTGCCATAGGATCGCCACATTATGTACCGTGATTCATTACTCCACACAACGTTTTTCCACTGTTCAGTGGTCCAAATTTTACCCTCCTTACACCAAGCGAGGCGTCATTTGGCATTTACTGGCATGATGTGTGGCTTATGAGCAGCAGATAGTCCATGAAATCCAAGTTTTCTCACCTCCCGCCTAACTGCCACAGTACTTGCAGTGGATCCTGGTGCAGTTTAGAATTCCTGTGTGATGGTCTGGACAGGTGTCTGCCTATTACACATTACGACGCTCTTCAACTTCCGGCGGCCTCTGACAGTCAACAGACGCTTTCGTGCTGTACGTGTACCTTTGCGTTTACACTTCACTATCACATCGGAAACAGTGGACCAGTGATGTTCAGGAGTGTTGAAATCTCGCGTACAGACGTATGACACAAGTGACACTGAATCACCTGACCACGTTCAAAGTCTGTAAATTCCGCGGAGCGCCCCATTCTGCTCTCTCACAATGTCTAATAACTACTGAGATTGCTGATATGGCGTACCTAGCAGCAGGTGGCAGCACGATGCACCTTTTTTTGAGGGGGAGGGGTGGTGTCCGGATACTTTTGATCACATAGTGTAGCTGTGGTATAAATCCGCTTGTACGAAGTCGTAGGAAATAGGCGTTCTTCTAACAGACTGTTAACAGAGTTTGAACTATAATGAAACGGTTTGAGGGAGTGTTACACGTAAATGAGATGACAATTCGAAATTACATTTGGACTGAGAAGGCTGACAAAATATACGGTCGTCGTTAGCTGTCTACAACACGATGCATCAGTCAACAGATTATGGCGGGTCATTTACACATACTGAATGTACCTCAGCTGAAGTACATTCTTCTTGTACTCTGCTGAGGTGCATTCAGTGTGAGTAAATGACCCGCCATAATCTGCTGAGAAATTCAGAATTATTAATTGTGACTGCCTCTGATAACCATCAGCGAGGAGAGTTTACTAAAGGTCTACGCTTCTGAATGTGATGATCGATGCATGTTCTTCCGTATTAGCATGTCTGCATACGTTCCCTGTTAGCTCTTGCAGAATATGCAGAACGAAAATTTATGAATGACGCGCTAGACTTATTGAATTATGAAGATAGTTTTGGCAAAGAATTAATGGAAAACTTACAGGCCTCGACAGTTTGCTTAGACTCCAAGAGAGCTTCCGTACCCCTGCTGCTTCTGCCGGAAGTTCCTTTAATTTCAGGTCACCGTCTAAAGTTGTTCATGAGAAACGCACGTACACACACACACACACACACACACACACACACACACACACACATACACTTTATATTTAGGCATGTGACCTGTTCCAGCAAATGTTTTCGGGTAGTTTCCTTTAGTTGTAAGGCGAATGGTGACTGAAATCCCCTCCAAACATTTCCAGCTGGGATTGAATTTGCCCCACTCCTTGCTTTCTGGGATTTGGTTGAGAAGAACTACGTTTTACATCAAACTGCCCTGACGTCGTATGTGGAGAACTGAAAATGCAAAGTAGTGCGTCTCTCAATCTCCCGACCTGCAGAGACAAATTATGTACCTTTTCTCGTCCATCAATGCCAAAGCGCATTTCAGAGTGAAGAACTCTAATCGTTAGTAAGAAACTGTTATGTGCGTCTCTAAATATTAAGCAATATGGAGGCTTCACTATCTGGATACAAATCATCTGTGAAGTTAACTACGCTTTTCACGAATAAGGTGCTGTGATTTTTGCAACTAAGTCGCAGCCTTCCTTCGTTCATTTCTACAAATGGAGTATGTACACCGATGACAAGATTTGCTATATAATTGCAGCAAAATAGACGGTGTTCCATGAAACGTTCTTTTTTATATCTGTGGCAACTGGGGACCACAATATTTTGCAAGAAGTAATTCCGTTCAGTCTATGAACACCTTCAAGATCGGACTACGAAAAATGTTTCTTTGTTTTCCTTTTGTGCGTACATCGATTGTCTTATAAGCACTAAAACGGAACAGTTGTTTCTGAGCAAAATATATAACACCTTTGAGGGAAGATTTCTGTAATATAAATCAGTAGTAAGTTCATGCTGGACGCTCAGATTTATGATGAAAGTTACTATTCATATCTACAAGTGTAAATGATTAATCAGTGACCAATAGGCAGTTAAAATAGAAACTGTCAGGTGTATACTAACAACATTATCACCCTTATTCTCGCAATAAGTAAGAGAAATCATTTTTCGATACAGATCGCAATATAGCTCTCGCTCATGGCAATACATGACAGTTTCCTCATCATCTCGCCTCACAGCCAGTACCTGACATCACGATACGGAAATAAAGACATGCCTCATCTGGAGATGAGCCTGAAAAGGCTCGAAAGCTAGTTTATGGAAAGATACAAACATTTCAGAAAGTGACTGATCATAGTTTTCTGTACTTCCATCTAATATTAAGGTCTTAAGATATTGAGCAACGTTGTATCAAAGTAGGCAAAGTGACAATTAAAAACTCTGTCACTGAAGAAAACCATGAAACAGGACATCTATCATAGGTAGATTCTCAACTTTATATTATCAGAGGTACATCGGTTTTGTCCTACCTTTTGCAGAAATGTTGATAAAAATTGTCATTCCAACATTGATACTAAAGCAAAGGCTGTTCTAAGTCGATGGTGTGTAATTAAAACAATATTTATGTAACGGAATGAGTGCGGGACAACTTGCTCAATGACTAAGCTTACATGACTGTTCATCATATCTGACTCTGTGAAATCAGTATGAAATGCCGCGTTGGAAATGGAAATGCCGTGTGGCTAGGGCCTCCCGTCGGGTAGACCGTTCGCCTGGTGCAAGTCTTCCGAGTTGACGCCACATCGGCGACGTGCGTGTCGATGGGGATAAAATGATGATAATAGGGACAATACAACACCCAGTCCCTGAGCGGAGAAAATCTCCGACCCAGCCGGGAATCGAATCGGTTCCGTTAGGTATGAAATTCCGTCGCGCTGACCACTCAGCTACCAGAGGAGGACAAATGCTGCGTTAATGTAACGAAATGACCGTTGCTGAACTATGAGATATGGATTCAAAATATAAGTTAGATGTATTCGTGGGAATTCTCTCCCCTTGAGATTTGTGAGTGAGTGCACTGAGGATTCGTGCTTGATGAAGCACTTTGACGAGCAAATTGTTTGCTGTACAATCACGTCCCATTTGGGAATAATATGTGCACTGTCAGCGTAATACCCCACCTGCAGAAGCAATGATAACCTCACTTTTCGACGAAGGCTTCAACATTCCTCCATAAATGTAGCCGGGCATTGCCAAGCCGTAATGAAGTTACCTGAAAAGTGGTGGTACCTTATGCTCTAAAATATCTCTGTCTCAACCGTTAGATATCAAAATGTTCTCAGTACATGGGAGTGAAGATCTCATTTATTATTCAATGGCACACTATCAAATGGCTCTGAGCACTATGCGACTTAACTTCTGAGGTCATCAGTCGCCCAGAACTTAGAACTAATTAAACCTAACTAACCTAAGGACATCACACACATCCATGCCCGAGGCAGGATTCGAACCTGCTACCGTAGCGGTCGCTCGGTTCCAGACTGTAGCGCCTAGAACCGCACGGCCACTCCGGCCGGCGGCACACTATGAACCCGCCAAGGGCCTTGCCGCAGTGGTCACACCGATTCCCATCAGATCACCGAAGTTAAGCGCTGTCGGTTTGGGCTAGCACCTGGATGGGCGACTATCCTGTGTGGCAAGCGCTGTTGTCAAGCGAGCAGCACTTATCCCTTGTGAGGCAAACTCAGGAGCTACTTGATTGAGAAGGAGCGGCACCGGACTCGTAAACAGACACACAGCCGGGAGAGCGGTGTGCTGACCACATGCATCTCCGTATCCGCATCTAGTGACGCCTGTGGGCGACACGGAGGCCGGTCGGTACCGTTGGGCATTCATGGACTATTTGGCCGCAGTTTAGTTTTTGCAATATCGTTCCGGCGGACCGTAGAGGCTTCCAGTCTGTAGTCATCCCATTAGGATTTTACACGTACGCAGCCTTCATTGCAGTACGTAACGAAAACATTGTCTCTATTCAACCGTTTTCCATATCTACATCTACATACATACTCCACAATCTATCATATGGTGTACGGCGGAGAGAACCCCGTACCATCATTATTCATTCTCTTTCCTGTCACACTCACCCATGGAGAAAGGGAAAAACGAGTATCTAGATCAGCGGTCGTTAAACTGCAGCTCGTGCGTCCCGCGGATCTCAGCCGTATTTCATAATAATATATGCTTGTAGAAACTAGCATCAGGACACAAAAACGTCAGCTAACGTTAAGAGCTTCTTAAGAGTATATCTTTCATGCTTAGTAACAAGTAAAAATACTTAAAGATAGTAATATTTTAAAGTGTGATCAATTTTAATTGACTTTGGCGAATACGTCCGTGAGCTAAGTACAGTTTGCTGCTTACGTCATGGACAGAGTGATATGTAGCGTGACCACTGCTGCGTTAACAGAAGTGAGAGGGGAAATATTTTATTGTTTGTCTCTCAGTGCTGTCAACTTACCAGCGTGCGCACCTAGCATCGATCAGGTGCTACGGCATAAATGTCTCACGGAAGTAACATGGATTCGTGAGTGGGAGTACTAGAGACGGTCATCTTCGAATGTGGTACATGGTTGTAGCAAGTAACGCGAAATCAAATTAATGCTGTTGTAATACAACGCAATGATTAAAAGTAAAACGTCATTCGAAACATTTAATATACAGGTACATTCCTAATCGCGTGTCACACTGCAGTTACTGTTATTAACTGATTTAACATACTGCCTTTAAGTAGTTTACGAATCCAGTGCACATTTTTATTTTCCCTGAAAAGCGCTGCCGCCTGCCGAGAACTGGTCATACTAATTCTAATATGCACTAAAACTCAAAGAGACTGGTATAGGCATGCGTGTTCAAATACAGAAATATGTAAACAGGTAGCATAAGACGCTGCGGTTGGCAATGCCTGTGTAAGACAAAAAATATCTGGCGCAGTTGTTAGAACGGTTAATGCTGCTACAATGGCATGTTATCAAGATTTAAATGAGTTTGAACGTGATGTTATGGTCGGCGCACGAGCGATGGAACACAGCATCTCCGAGTAGCGATAAAGTGGGGATTTTCCCGTACGACCATTTCACGAGTGTACCGTGAATATCAGGAATCGGTTAAAACATCAAATTTCCGTCATGGCCGCGGCCATGGTAGTTTCTATTGGGTATCACTAATGCCGACGTAGCGTGTGATTGGAGAGAGTTGCCATACTATTCGCCGGGAAAAGAGGCCGAGGTGTTCACCCTAATTAGAGTTTGTTAATTCCAATAAACGGACATAATATAACACGTAATACTGACTTCTAAACCCCTTTATTTACGAAGCTACCATCCGCCATTCTATCTCTTTGTCACAATTTTGAATTAATTACGTTATAATATTTAAATCTGTTCCATTTCTGTTACTACAAAAGGTCTTCTGCTGTAGCGTAGTATTCTTCCAGACGCTAGCGTGTGAAGGTGCCTACAAAATGTGCCTGGAAATCAGAAAGACATCGGGGAATCCTGTTACCATGGCATCGGCAACATTACCTGCTTAGGCATGGGCCACATTACCTGCTTAGGTACGGAAAATTGCTCCTATGTAAGCCTTCTCTTTTTCACTTAAAATATATTGGTGTGGTATAATTTGTACACTCAAAATGTGAAAATGGTAAGCTTCCATCAGTAATCATGATTTGGTTGAAACTGAGTGTCTCTTTGAGTATTCCCTTTCCTTTCCATCTATCGTCCCGCAGCCCGTTGTTATGAGGCCCGACACGTCGCCCTACAAATCGCCTTGCGATTCTTGTAGAGCGAGGAGGTGTAACAGGCAGTTACAAACTTCTTCACGAAGCAGGACGAGATGTTGTACCAAACGGGTACCTTCAACCTGGTGAATCGGTGGAATGACTGTCTCAGTGCTCACGCTTAGTTTGCCTGAGTGGAATACCTATTCGGGGCTGTACGGCATTCGATGAAACCTTTTGATCTCAATTATAGATTGGGGTGAAATAGGGCACCTCTCACAAAAACAAGATGACAAGTGTTCATAAAAGTGCCAGGAGTTGATTGTTTCCAGTTGGTTCCAAAAGAAATATTGCTGAATAGTCGAAGTAAACAAGAAACATAAACAGGTTACTCCTCTTTACAAAAATATTACTCCTCTTTACAAAAATATTACTCCTCTTTGCAAAAATATTAAATAAATAGACGTGCATAATTAATGTGTACCTGTTTCATGATAATACAACATACATCGAACTCGAAATTAGTAACATTCTCTATGAACTGTTCGTATCTACGAAGCATCCTACATGCTGATTCGCTGTTCCTGCTTTTCCCGCAATTTACAGTCTCAAAACCAATACGCATATTGCGTATCCCGAATTTTTTAAAGTCGTTTGACAGCGTACGAAATCACAATTGACAAAAAAGCTACGTTCATACGAATCCATACTGACGGTATAGGAGTCACAGGACACAAATTCTAATCGAGACGTCAAGCGTTTATCAGAAACAAATATGACTCCGGAGAAATCGCTACAAAATGTGACAGATCTTCTTGAAGTTGCACTGTATATACGAATTCAGAAAGTGTGAACAGTGTGTTCGGTATGATTACTGGCGGTTGGAGTGTGTGAAACAATTTGTATTAACAGTAGCTACACGGAGGTTCAGAATGACTTAAACAAGGGCGTGCTGAAAAGTAATGCCTCCGAATTCTTTATGTGAAAACTCTTAAAGCTCGTAAGGAGTTCAGCACCCTGCTGGAGCAAATGTAATTTCGATATATTGCTCACGCGCTGCCTGCGACAGAAAATATCTTTGCTCCAATAGAGTCGCTGGTCAGAGCAGTCTCGGCAGCAGTTGTAGTCGCTCGCTGCTGCAATGCACTTGTGGTCTGTCGCTGGTACAGCGCAGTTTGGTATCAACATTGTTCAGCTGAAACCTAAACGTAACTGCTCTGCCAAATAAGGCTTGAAACATTATTGTTATACGTCATTTCGCTCCGCCCCTCGGACCCCCAGGAGTAGGGACTGTTAGATCAGCAGTTTTTTTTGCGTTTTCTCTCTCTTTCTAACCCTTGTGAGCCTAGTGACGTTGCTGTTCTCAGGGATGGTATCAAGCTGGCTTTATATGCTAATACGTGCCTGTTGATTACAAAGTTCTACGGTGGCAACCTACCACAGCGTCTAGACGACATATGAATTTACATGTTAATTCCTTAAAGAGTAACTAGCGTCCTGGGACCCTGTCTGGGGGCGTCTGCATTTTCGCAAGTCTCTCCCCTTACGGTTGACTTCTTGTCACAATATCTCTCCTAGTTTTGTCTGCCCTCAGCATCGTCTCTCCTTCCGCGCTTTGGAGCGCCTGTCCTTCTTTCACACAGCTTCAAGATAACACTACAGTAGCAAGGAATAATCAATATAGTACAGGTTATGCCCGGCTGTTTGGGAACCATTGCAGCCATTCATGGACTTCATGTCCCGAAACAACGATGGAATTTTTGTGGATGACAATGCGCCATGTCACCAGATCACAATTGTTTACGATCGGTTTGAAGAATATTCTGCACAATTCTAGCGGATGATTTGGTCACTCAGATCTCCCGACACGAATCGCATCGAACGCATATGCCACGTAATCGAGAGATCAGTTCGTGCACAAAACCCAGCACCAGCAACACTCTCGCAGTTATGGACGACTATAAAAGACAGCACGGCTCTATACTTCTGCAGGGGACATCCAATGACTCTCTTGACTCGGTATCACGTCGAGTTTCTGCACTACGCCGGGTAAAAGAATGTGCGACACAATATTTGGAGGTAGCCCATAACTTTTGTCAACTCGGTGTATAGCGTGTACATTATTTATTATGGGGGTAAACGTATACAGTTGAAAGTACACGACACTAAAAGCAAAAAGTCTCGTAATCATCGGCTTTAGAATGCATACTTAAACAGCTGTGAGCTTTTCTTCGTCTTCGATACTGTAAAATAAATCTCTTCTACTTTCTTTGCTTTCCATATTTTGTGAGGAAGCAGTATAGACCGAAGAAAATGCAGTTAATATGGGAACTAAAATAAGTACTTTGAAATCTGTGAGCACTAGTTCAGTAGCAGAAATAAGATTCACAGTAGTGACGATGAATAAGCTCTCATATCTTTCAAGATACGCTCAAAAATGGTTCAAATGGCTCTACGCACTATGGGACTTAACATCTGAGGTCATCAGTCCCCTAGAACTTAGTGCTACTTAAACCTAACTAACCTAAGGACATCACAGACATCCATCCCCGAGGCAGGATTCGAACTAGGTACGCTCATTAGAGCCCATATTTACTGGACTTTTTTTGTTTTGGTCCATTTCGTTTCACAGTACTGAAGATGAATAAGTGCTAATAGCTGTAAGGGTATGGATTTTAGATCTCGTTTTTACTGTACTTCTGTGTTTCGGATGGTCGTTCCTATCATAACCCTGAACGCTGATCATTCTTCCTCGGACGAGTAGGAATAACCATCAGCAGAAGTCTTCTCGTTCATATACTATCCGTTAACACTATTTTTTCTTATAGGACAAGACTGTTAATGTAGAATTTTTCTTATGAACAGGACTTTTGAACCACTCTGTACAGTTTTACACTGCAGCGCTAACGCAACTGGTATAAGTACACATATTCAGATACAGATATACGGCTCCGTGGAGTGGCCGCGTGGGTTGAGGTGCAATGTCGCGGATTCGGCGGCCACTCCCACCGGAGGTTCGAGCCCTCCCTCGGGCTTGGGTGTGTGTGATGGTGTTCTTAGCGTAAGTCTTAGCGTAAGTTAGTTTAAGTAGTGTGCAAGTTTTGGGACCGATGACCTCAGCAGTTTGGTCCCTTAGGAATTCACACACACAGACCCAGCACACACACACACACACACACACACACACACACACACACATATATATATATATATATATATATATATATATATATATAAACAGGCAGAATACGGCGGTGCGGTAGGCTACGCCTATATAAGACAACAGGTGTCTGGCGCAGTTTTTAGATGGGTTATGCTGCTACAATGGCAGTTTCATAGTACTGAAGATAAATAAGTGATCATAGCTCTAAGGGTATGGATTTTAAATCTCATTTTTACCAGACTTCTGTGTTTCGAATGGTCGTTCCTGTCATAGCCCTGAACACTGACCATTCTTCCTTGGACGGGTATTGGAATAACCATTTAATAATAAAAATTTAAATGAGTTTGTACGTGGTACTAGAGTCGGCGCACGAGCGATGGTACACAGCATCTCCGAGGTAGCGGTGAAGTGGGGATTTTGTCGTACGATCATTTCACGAGCGTAACGTGAATATCAGGAATCCGGTAAAACATCAAATCTCCGACATCGCTGCGGCCTGGAAAAGATCCTGCAAGAACGGGACCAACGGCGAAGAATGAAGAGAATCGTTCAGCGTGAGACAGGAGCAACACTTCCAGAAATTGCTGCAGATATCAGTTCTGGGCCATCAACGTGTAGCTGAGCACGAACAATTCAACGAAACGTCATCGATATAGGCTTTCGGAGCCGAAGACCGTCTCGTGTACCATTGATGACTGCACTACACAGTTTTACGCCTCACCTGGGCTAGTCAACACAGACATGGACTGTTGATGATTGGAAACATGTTGCCGGGTCGGGCGAATCTCGTTTAAAATTGTATCAAGCAGATGGACATGTACGGGTATGATGAAAACCTCGTGAATCCATGGACCCTGCATGTCAGCAGGACACTGTTCAAGCTGGCGGAGGTTCTGTAATGGTGTGGGGCATGTGCAGTTGGAGTAATATGGGACCCTTGATACGTCTAAATACAACTTTGACATGTGATGCGTACGTAAGCATTCTGTCTGATCACCTGCATCCACTCATGTCCATTGTACATTCCGACTGACTTGGACAATTCCAGCAGGACAATGCGACGCCCCACACGCCCATAACTGCTACAGAGTGGCTCCAGGGACACTCTTCTGAGTGTAAACACTTCCACTGGCCACCGGACTCCTGAGAAATGAACGTTATTGAACATATGTGGGATGCCTTACAACGTGCTGTTCAGAAAATATCGCCATCCCTTCGTGCTCTTACGGATTTATGGTCAGCCCTGGAGGATTCATGTTAGCAGTTCTCTCCAGCACTGCTGCAGTTATCAGTCGAGTCAATGCTACCTCGTGTTGCGGCAGGTACACTGTCTGAAGTCCTGTGCCATTTCCTTCGAGAGGCAGTATAAAGTCAACGGAAGGAACGAGAAAGAAGATATCAAAACATTAGGGCGCCTGCCAAACCATAAAGTCAGCCATTTCACCTGTCCTCCAGTTGCGAGTGGTGTAGGAAAGGAAGCCATATAACGATGTGAAATGCTCTTCGTCACGGTCTGCGCAATAAAGTGGAGTATAATGGGCTGCAATACTCTCATTATGTTAGTGCTCTAAAGTTATGTTCGTTACTGTAATTCTTACGTTAAATCTGCATCGCTGCAGGTGTCTTTTATTAGTTTCATCTCACAAAGCAGATCGTTGTAAAATCTTATTCAGAAAAGGAAAGGGGCTTACGCTTTTATTTCGTCCGGGTCAGCGACTGGTTACGCCAGCTGCATGTTTATTTTGTGCAGCTGTGCATCTGTTAAGGAAATGCAGATGTAGGATCCGCAGCTGGTGGCATGCGGAACACAGCTAGAGTTGCAGTGTAATTTGAATGATGTGCTGCTTAACTGTGCTCCACATTCCTATACCATCCATTTCCATTAATTTTTCGCAGTGTACTTTCTCTCTGCAAGGAGACGTGATGCAAAACAACTTCGCAACTGGAGGTTGTGCCTTGCAAGTACTGACAGCGATCTTGAATTTAAGTGTACGTTATTGAGGACGTGTTGTGCATCGTTATATCAAGACTTTCTAACTGGTCAGTGAGGGGAACTGATATAGATTGTAACATATTTACTTACCAAGCGATACGAATGTGTTTGTGGATGTGTATGTGTGTGTGTGTGTGTGTGTGTGTGTGTGTGTGTGTGTGTGTGTGAGAGAGAGAGAGAGAGAGAGGGAGAGAGAGAGAGAGAGGGAGTGCACCGTCCGACAGGCTATGTTACAATATTGTGAACCTTCCAATATATTCTAAGCCTTCCAGTCACTCCACACTCGCATCCTCATCAACAATGCAAATATATATCTACTAGTACATTTTGCTCAAACTCATCACTGTGATCTATGCAACTCTCACATTTTATAATGGAAAGATGTTCATTGCATTTATTTTATCTCATTAGTCAACCCTGTACACTGCACGCAATTTGATAAGAAATTCGCATCTTCTTAAGGTAATGAGCAACTAATTACGTTAACCAATTTGAGCACACCGATCAAGTTATAGCTCAAAGTTGCCAAAACCCACCGGAGGTAACAGTACTCAGGGCGACATGGCAAACAGCCTCCGGAGTCGATGATCCCTCACTACCGAAGAAAAATTTCATCGATTCACCAGGAACATAGAAAGCACCGGCTGAATTGTCACAGACTGACCCTCGTGAAAATTATTGGTAAGGGAGAGTGTTAAGTAACTTGGAATGCTGTTCACACACTCTACTCTAGCCAGACCTGAGAAAGGAGTATCCTGATTCCATTTTTAAATGAGGGCGTTCACTTTACGTGTCCGGCAGTCTTTCTCTGAAATTACGAAAATTACTCCAGAAAAGCAAAGTATTTCCAATTGTGAAATACTGTTCCACACTACAACATGGTTATGTAGTTAGGAATAAAAAATTGATTCAAATTTAAAAGAATTGAAGTCGATAATATTTTGTCAGTAATCCTCTACCTGTGACAGTATTAACCTACTACACACTGGTAATCTGTAACAGAAATCAAATTAAGAAGACGTACACTGTCTAGTCGCATATATGTGACCACCTGTTAAATACCTGAATAACTACCTTTCGCAGCGCGGACGGCTGCGAGACGGGCAGGAAGAGAGTGAGTCGGTTCCTGGAATGTACCGACAGGATTGTGTGGCCATACCGATTCCAGTCCCGTGGCAAGCTGCCGTTTGATACGCGGTTGAGGATCAATAACGTGAAGATTCCGACCGATGTCGTCACAGAGATTCCCGACTGGGTTTTATTCCGGGAATTTTGATGTCTAGGACAGTACGATAAACTCATTCTGGCGCTCTTCGAGCCACACACGTGCACTGCGAGCTGTGTGACAAGTTGCATTGTCCTGTTGGTAGATGCCATTGTGCCATGGAAAAACACGCTGTATATAGGGGTGGACATTATCCCCAAGGACAGAAGCATACTGGTATTTATACACTGTACTTTCAGGAATGACGAGATCACCCAGGAAATACCACCAAATCATTCCCCAGACCATAGCGCTCCCTCTTGTTTGTTTTCAGACGTTTCGCGCCGTACCCGCCAAAGGCAATTAGTCCGATGGATCATAAAACGTTATCCACCAGAAAATGCCCCCTGTTTCCATTCAGTGGACGTCCAGATGCGGTACTGGCGTGCCAATTCCAGCCATCGTCCTCGACGAACAGCAGACGGCACGTATGTCTGAACCAGAAGCCTGTCGATTAGCAGCAACGTTCGCTGAACGGTCGTTGAGGAGACACTGTTGGTTGCCCCCTTGGTTCAACTGGAAGGTGAGTACCTCAACAATACCACCTCTATTCGTCTGTACACACATACCCGCAGCTATCGCTCACCCCTTTCATCTGTGTCCCTTGGTGCGCCACTGTTGCCTCGCCGCCGGTTTTGCATAGCCCCATTTTGCCATGCAGGGTATATTTTAACCACTGCAGCACGTGGACATCCTACAAACTTAGCCATTTCTGGAATGCTTCCACCCTTGGCACGAAAGCTAATGATGATGGCCTTCTGGACGTAAGATGAACCGCTCCGACGGTTGTTCACACCCCCTCCCTCCACCCACGCACCCCTTCCCCCTACACGTTTTATACACCGTGCATAGCTAGTGCTGCCACTTGACGTCTGTTAGAGGTTGCAAGTTTACGTCGAACATAAGCGGTGGTCACATTGGTGTCACTGGACCGCACATTATCAATCAATATATACAATTTATAAATACCGGGTGATCAATAAGTCAGTATAAATTTGAAAACTGAATAAATCACGGAATTATGTAGACAGAGAGGTACAAATTGACACACATGCTTGCAATGACATGGGGTTTTATTAGAACCAAAAAAATACAAACGTTCAAAAAGTGTCCGACTGATGGCTCTTCATCTGATTAGAATAGCAATAATTAGCATAACAAAGTAAGACAAAGCAAAGATGATGTTCTTTCCAGGAAATGCTCAAATGTCCACCATCATTCCTCAACAACAGCTGTTGTTGTTGTTGTTGTTGTGGTCTTCAGTCCTGAGACTGGTTTGATGCAGCTCTCCATGCTACTCTATCCTGTGCAAGCTTCTTCATCTCCCAGTACTTACTGCAGCCTACATCCTTCTGAATCTGCTTAGTGTATTCATCTCTTGGTTTCCCTCTACGATTCTTGCCCTCCACGATGCCCCCCAGTACTAAATTGGTGATCCCTTGATACCTCAGAACATGTCCTACCAACCGATCCAACAATAGCTGTAGTCGAGGAATAATGTTGTGAACAGCACTGTAAAGCATGTCCGGAGCTATGGTGAGGAATTGGAATCGGATGTTGTCTTTCAGCATCCCTGGAGATGTCGGTCGATCACGATACACTTGCGACTTCAGGTAGCCTCAAAGCCAATAATCGCACGGACTGAGGTCTGGGGACCTGGGAGGCCAAGCATGACGAAAGTGGCGGCTGAGCACACGATCATCGCCAAACGACGCGCGCAAGAGATCTTTCACGTAGCTACCAATACTTTGTTTTTTTTAATTTGCTTCTAACAAAACTCCATGTCATTCCAAGCAGGTGTGTCATTTTTTACCTCTCTGTCTACATTATTCCGCGGTTTATTAAGTTTTCAAATTTATACTGACTTTTTGATCACCCAGTACTTTGAAATGACAACCAATGAAAAATTGTGAAAAAAATTTAAATTTTCAAGTCAAGGAAAATGGTTAAAACATTAAAGAAACTGAGTTCATTTGGAAGTACCACATGTTTCATGGCAGAAGACCTCCTTCCATGTCAAACTACAAAGTGGTGCTTGGCCAGCGATGTATGCCTTAGCCGTCCACAAGCAATGCAACTGTTTTTCAAAAATACAGAATTATACTGACCGTAAAACTAACTGAAGTACTAACAATATCCTCCAAATAGGTTTAACATATTACAAAGCATGTGTACAACTCGTAATATTTACAGCAGCGCATTAAATCCAGTCACATTTCCCACAACGAGAAAAACAGTAGAAAATTCCGAAAACTGCTTATGGGAATTTCCAGTGCGCATTCTCTCATGTGACACCAGACGGAATGTTGGAACGTCGACCAGGAAACATCATGTGCTCATCCATGTGCGGAACTGTCCCGTACAGTTCGTTCATCTGCTTTCAGTATTCACTGAGTTCTACGCTCGACAGTACTGTCACGTTTGAAGTGACAATACTGAGAGGGATGTCACCTTCTCTAATTACATGCACTCTGTTGGGTAGTAAATGAATAGTTGAAATTGTTAACATACTCTGATGGAAAAAAAATTGCTACACCAAGGAGGAGTTGTTGTCGATGTCTGTTCAGATTTTGTGCCAGCCGCATAAGAACGGAACTAGTAACGCCACTATGAGGATACAAATCGGGTTTGCTTTAAATACACCATGCAACGGTCGTGAGCATGTGAGCATTCCTTACCTTTGGACCTAAACATGGTGAGTTGATGATGCTCAAGACACAATTACCGACACCTCTCAGCGTTTGAAAGATATCGTGTAATAAGCCTACGAGAAGCTAGATATTCCATCTGGGATACTGCAGAGAGACTTGGCAGAAATGTAGCCACTGCAGGTGGTGGTGGTCACGAGAATATACGGTCGCAAGAAGACTGGACTCCGGACGGCTACGCGGCACTAATGAGAGGGAAGACCATCGTGTTCGGCACATGGCTCTAGCGCATCGTACTGCATCTGTAGAAGCAATTTGAGCAGCAGCTTGCACCACAGTGATACAATGAACTGTTACAAATCAGTTACTTCAAGGACAGCTCCGAGTCAGACGCCCTGTAGCGTGCATTCCACTGACCCCAAACCACCGCCATTTGCGACTTCAATGGTGTCAAGCGGGAGCTCATTCGAGGACAGGGTGAAGATCTGTTGTGTTTTCTAATTAAATCTGTGTCTACCTTGGTGCCAGTGTTGGGTGTCTGTTGGTTAGAATGAGGCCAGCTGATGGTCTACAACCAGCCTGTCTCCGTGCTAGATACAGTGAACCAACACCTGTAGTTACAACCTGGGGTGGGGCGTCGTGCGACAGCAGGAGCACTCCCGTGTTATTCCACGCCCCATGACTGCCAATTCGTAAGTCAGTATGGAGATTCGACCTGTTATTCTGCCATTCATGAACAGTATTCCAGAGGGTGTTTTCTAACAGGATAACGCTCGCCCACATACTGCAGTTGTAATGCAAAATGCTCTACAGAGTGCCGACATGTTACCTTGGCCTGTACGATCACCAGATCTATCTTGAATGGAGCACTTATAAGACATCTTCGGACAACTCCAGCGTTATCCACAAACAGCTTTAACGGTCCCTGTATTGACCGACCAAGTACAACAGGAATGGAATTCCATCCCACAGAATGACATCCAGCACCTGTACAACACAATACATGCACGGTTGCATGCTTGCATTCAACATTCTGGTTCTTTTCTTTCCTTTATAGAATTTCGATTCCCCCCGGATGGGGCGGGCTGGCAGCTGCTTAGTACGCTGCTCTTCAGCCAACAGAATTTTTAAAACATAAGACGAATAAATAAACAATAAAAGCAGACCATAAAACGGTGACTTAAATTGTAAAAACGCGGAAAATTGTGGAAAGTTAAAATATAAAACAAAGGGTTGGCGATGCTAATAAAATACACAGGAAGCAGACAGATAAATTAGTAGACAGACAATTAAAAAACATGGCGACAGTCTGGTTTCTGTTCGCAAGAGATATAAAAATTGCATCCAGCGACAGTATGATTTCCGTTCGCAACACTTCGGAAATGACGCACAACACTGAACACTCACAGGAAACACTGCACTAAAAATTCGGCAAGAAGATGACACACCACAGCCAAGGGGGGGAAAAGGGGGGAGGAGAGGAAACACAAAGGGTGGAGGGGGGCGGGACGAACGGAGGGAGACGACTCATAAGGGGGGGGGGGGCGGCAGAACAGACGCGAGAGGGAATGGGGAAAGGCAGAGGAGGGAAATGCAAAGGGACTCAGGGGAGAGAAGGGAGACAGAGATAGGGTAAGCGTGGAAAAAACAGGATGGAAGGGCGGGAGAGGGAGCCCACGAAAAGGACAGAGGAAGGGAGGGGGAGGTGAGGATCAGAGTTGATAGGAGGGATAAATGGAGGGAGAGGGGGCATCATCTGGGAGGGGGAGTCGACGGAAGCCACCTTGGGAAAGGGTATGAAGGGTGGACCTCGTAGACGTAGACGTATCAAGTTAAAATTTATGTCACATGTCACATACTAAGCCTTGTGGTCCTTGATGGTACATAGTTACGACTATTTACGTAACATCTTTTGATACTCGCAAATTCACTTATCAGACACTATGGGATACTTCCCAGTGACCTAGAATCATGAAATACGGAGAGAAGCAAAGTTTAACAATGCAAGTAAAGGAAAAAAACTGGAAAATTGCTAATTTGTAATTATATCAGATGAAAACAATATTTCTTTTGTTATTTGTTATCCGAAGTCAAACTTGAAATTAAAAGAATCAGTTGTTCTGCAGTCAGGCTGTCAGGGTCGGTATGATAAAACCAAACATCAGGCAAGGAATGGCTTTATTGCTCATATGATGCGTTTCGTAATGTGTACATCATTAGATATCCAGGAGCGATTACTGCACGTAGATACAGAGTTGGACGACGTTGTCACTGTCGCAATACGTTAGCGTCCTTTTGTTTAGTAACCGTAGTGCCAACTGCTGTTGCGTTAGAATACCGTGGATCACTTTAGCAGCATCTTTCCAGTGCGACATGAAGCAAACAAAAAACATAACACTCTCCGTTTCGCTAACTAGTACATGAAGTGTCTGTACACAAAATTAAGTACTTGAAGCCTCAGTGCGCTAGTCCTATTAACACATGACCAATTCTTTGTAATAACACTTTGACACAACATGCAGTGATCTGCACATGTTCAAGACCTCTTGTGAAATACCTCAGCAAGCATAAATAAATTTCAACCATTTATTTTTAAAAAAATGCGTAGAGAAAATTTGACAGTAATGGACGACGTTGTCACTGTCGCAATACGTTAGCGTCCTTTTGTTTAGTGACCGTAGTGCCAACTGCTGTTGCGTGAGAATACCGTTGGATCACTTTAGCAGCATCTTTCCAGTGCGACATGAAGCAAACATAAAAAATTACACATGCAAATTACGTAATTAAATCATATACTTCCCTAGCCTACCAAGTGTCGCTCATGCAGAAACTAAGGATGCTGCTGGTCACTAAAATCTGCAGCACGACACTCTGTGCACTTAATTTAGCTCAATAAATAAAATATCGTTCTTCGTTTTGCGTCCTGGTGATTCTTTTTTAATGGTCAGCTGTGTACATACTCGTATACCTATCGCCCGTCGGTTGCAATTTCTAAAGAAATGTTACAGTTGTATATGACGAAGTACTGTATGTGCACTCTGTGTAAAAGCTGCCGAAAGAAACCATGTTTTAATAGTCAACAACGATAACAATGAATCTAAGGAGGGAACCCGCGAAATGTGTCCAAATGTGAGAGCGTCTAAGAGAGAAAACAAAAACGAAATGGATCGAGGGATTAGGAACAAACTGATCATATAATGGCTCATGTGAAGCGTGAAAAATTCGAAACGTAAATTTGACATATCTTTTGTCAGTACTCAGCAAGAGTGTAACTGACGTCCGCCGTGTTATGGAACTGGAGATAGCTTTGTTGTAACAGTGCAGCGATATGCAGCTTTCGCTTCACCCATAGAACATGACGCCGCCATTCTTAACTGACCGTTCGCTATCTCCGGCTGTCGAAGTGATTCATTGTTTCATCATCTTTTATCTGACGGACTCGGCACAACCGCAGTCATAAAACTCTGTGAGTTACCGCCTTTCTTTTTTTTCGGTTCCGGTATAAATCTCTTTCTGGGCCGACCAACAAACTTTAGCGCGTCGGGTGCAGGGCTTATGCTGCTGCCTGTTTTTTCAGTTCCCATTCAAAGTCTGCGCTCGAGATGCGTTTCTGCTTTCCTGTCTAGGAGGAAATATCAATAATTCAGACGGGAACCAAACGTGCCTCGAGTACATCGCAGGCTGAGCACGGCTGTGCCTCCCTGTCAGACAGAATGTTTTTATTTTTGAGGGAAGAAACAGAGAGGGCATCCGTCACTCTGCCACGCACAATATCTACTTTAAAATCACGATTCTTTATGGTCCTGTCACTGTGACTGGTAACAGTAAACTTGTTGTTTCATTTAATGGCAGTAACAGTCACGGTAAAGCCTAACCTAAAATGTTCGCATTTAAAGCCCTATGAGCTACTCTCCATGCCTGAAATAATCGTTCAATAGCTCTGTAAAGATAGTTTCGAGAGTGGGCGGAGAAGACTACTAAATTTATCTGAAATATAAAGACAATTTTCACCGAAACCGCTTTTATCAACACCGATTCTTGTAATAGTTCTGCTTAGTGTTGTGATGTTGCAGCTGAAAATGACTTTCAGTTAAGCCCAAACAGCCACCCACGGTAGCACAAAACATACACTGAGGTGACAAAAGTCATGGGACAGCGATTTGCAGCTATAGAGTTGACGGTAGTATGGCGCACACAAGTTATAAAAGGGAAGCGCATTGGTGGAGCTGTCTTTTGAAGTCAGATGATTCATGAGCAAAGGTGTCCAAAATGGTTATCGCCACAAGACGGGAATTAACATACATTAAACAAGATATGGTAGTCGGAGCTAGGTGCATGGGACATTCCATTTCGGAAATCTTTAGAGAATTCTATATTCCGAGATCCACGTACTGCAGCGCTGATACATTCACTCCACGTATGAGAAACACCAAAAACATCAATAAAGTGAAATGCGCTGTAATCTGCAAATAGGGGTACCTCGCAGGCCCAAAAAGCATGCCATCTCAGATCACATTCGAATTTTGTCGAATGGTTTTGAACTATAACTAGTTCTTCCACCCAAAGCGAAAGCTGCAGTCACAGTACACTCCAAAGGAGTGCGATTACATTCATTAGGATTTCTGGCCCACTGTGTGCTTAGAGAACGGTTGAATAGTCGGGGGGGGGGGGGGGGGGGGGAGGGGTGTCAACAATGTCGAAGGCTGTCAAGAACGTCGTCCTGTTTGCTCACTGCAGTGCTAACTGTCGTTTTCGACAGCGAAACGCGTGGAAGTCAACGTCCTAAGGAATGGGTCTTCTTTCCCATATGTCGACACATCATTGTTTCAAGCGCTGCCAAGCCCGGGGTTGACGCCGCAGGGCCCAACGATTGCAGAGGAAGGAAAGTTGCAGGTAACTTGAAGACAAATTTCTAACATCTACGTCGCAACCGTAGACAATCAAAGCGTTGGAAGAATGTGACCCTTCCATTGTGTCGTATAGTGTAGTTTCAACCTGTCGCTCAGCGCTCAGGCACAGACACGTCGCTACCGAAACCTTACATCCGAATCGTCCTTGCTTTCAGCGTTCTCACGGGCATCTTTAACAGTTCTTTCCAGCTGCTTTGTGTAAAGTAAACGAAGTCTATAATAGAGGCGCTATTCTATAAATGGAAAGTTACTTTCCTGTGTCTACATTTTATGAAATGATACACAGTTCTCTACCCAATATGAGGGGCCTTACGTCGTCATCAGGAATTCTTCACCGGCCGCCTCTGGAATGTATCTAATTCTTTTTCTGCTTTTCCATGTGCCTTTATGCTGCATCAGCGCAGTGTCGGCTTGGTTACTGATAGATTTAGTACTGTTAACTTAAGGTATGACCTAATGCCATTCCTGTTGCCACCCTGTTACCCCGTTGGAAAGAATATATACACCGGTAAGCCAGAGCATTATGACCACTGCCCACCGTGACATTCGATGACGGGGCGTTGCGGTCGCGTGACGCGGTAGCAAAAGTATTTAACCTGAGGAGACACGGACGGGGGATCACCCTAGCAATGATATGGGCTGCGAATGGGGAAATCCATTAAGATAAGCGACTTTGACAAAGGTCAGATCATTATTACGCAGTTTTCATGAACGGGTGTCTCGAAAACGGCGAAGCTGGTCGGATGTTCACGTGCTACTGTCGTGAGCATCTAGGGATACAGGAAGAAAGACAGTGAATCTACCACTAGGTGCTAAATGGTTGGACGTCCACGACCCATCATATAAATTGGGGTTCGGAGGCTTATCTGCTCTGTAAAGTAGCACAAATGGCGATCTGTAGCATTTCTGCCGAAAGAGCACAATACTGGTGCACGCACCAGTGTTTCGGAGCACTCCATTCATCCTACACTGTTGAACATGGAGCTCCGCAGCAGACTACCCCTACATGTTCACGTGTTGACCTAACTATATCGTCAATTCCGATTGCAGTGGGCAAGGGACTATTGGGATTCGACCGTCAATCAATGGAAACGCGTCGGCTCTTTGGTTGAATCACGTTTTTGCTTTACTAGGTCGCTGGTCGTCCCCACAAACGCCGTCACCGTGGTGAACGGCGGCTCGAAACGTGGAACGCGTGGCGGACACAGGCTCGTGGGAGTAGTACTGTCCTATGGGGGACATTCTCCTGCACGTATATGGGAAATATGATAGTCATCGAAAACACGCTGACAGCTGCGAACCGCTTGCATCTCTACTTGCTTGATGTCTTGCCCGCTACGGTCGCAGATTCGAATCCAGCCTCGGGCATGGATGTGTGTGATGTCCTTAGGTTAGTTATATTTAAGTAGTTCTAAGTTCTAGGGGACTGATGACCTCAGATGTTAAGTCCCATAGTGCTCAGAGTCATTTGAACCTTTTGATGTCTTCCCCGATGGTGATGCCTTCTTTCAGCAGTGTAATTGTCCGTGTCTCGGAGCCAGAACCGTGATACAGTGTTTTGAGGTGCATTACAGCGAATTCATGTTGATGTCTCGGCGACCAAATTAGCCTGCTGCAAATCTTAAGGAACCGATAGGCTATTGGGCGCCATCACCGAGTACGCAAATCAGCGGTCCATTATTTACGTGAATTACTTGACTTGCGCGTAGACATCTAACTCCACATACCTCCACAAACCTACCATCAAACTGTCAGATCACTGATACGCCAAACCTCCACAAACCTACCATCAAACTGTCAGATCACTGATACGCCAAGTCAGTGATATATTTCTTTCCAAGGACGGACAAACAAGTCATTAAACAGATGGTCATAATGTTTTGGCTCATCGTTGTATACCTCAACCGCCTGCGTTTAGTGTTTTTCACATGAAAGTCAGGGGAAAGTTTCAAAATGTTTGCGAATCGTGTAACGGGAGCGCGGCGAGAATACCAGTCCGGTATTCACCTATTGGGCTGTGGAAAATCGCCTAAAAACACATCCAGCTAGCCGGCACACCGACCCTCGCCTTTGATCGGCCGGCGGCTGGCGCCGGCCCAACTCCTCGTCCCTGAATCGGCGTTAAAATTGCAGGGAAATCCTATGGGGTTGTCTGGAATGTTCCAGATTTAAACTGTAATGATGACACTAGAAGAGTGAGAGTTGACTGACGTTCTGATTATTAGCAATGGTTCAAATGGCTCTGAGCACTATGGGACTTGACATCTGTGGTCATCAGTCCCCTAGAACTTAGAACTACTTAAACCTAACTAACCTAAGGACATCACACACATCCATGCCCAAGGCAGGATTCGAACCTGCGACCGTAGCAGTCGCGCGGTTCCGGACTGAGCGCCTAGAACCTTATTAGCAATGGCTTTACAGATTAATGATTATTAACTTGTACGTTATCATTTGCATCGGGAGTATGGAGAACAGACTACGTCTACTATTGCCGGATATGCCCTGTATGTTTGTAAAACATAACTGCCCATTGTTTTAACTGACACTCTGTCGCGTGATGTGTTCTGAATTTTAAAATGACGACTCTGAATACTAGCGTTACTGATTATGGACAGTGTCAACATTTACGTACATCATCACACTATTTCCGACCACTTACGCATTTTAGAAACGTGTTTCTCCTACTTGAGTGTCAGAGCTGCGATAGATTTGATTCTTAAAGAATTCCATGTGTTGTAGGAATATCCTGAGGCTACCACCGAACAATATTTCTCTTTACCTAGGTTGCAAATGCCTGTATACCATAATGATCAGTGGGCACCGGTTCCTTCTTTCGTACTGGAAGCCTAAGAACCGTCATCTGTGTTTTATTTGGACTATTCCCTAATAACTAAGTCTTCATATACTTCTCTCACTTGCTTCCGAGCTGAAATTTATTTTCAGGCAGTTACAATTCGGATTATCAGCTTGAAAATGCTTTTAGATTTCAACTAGGAGTAAATGAAAACGGAAACACCTGTTGATTTCGTAATAATGACGTCTATGATGAACTTAGTGTAAAATCAGATGTGCATAATACTTTATGATGCTGACCTTTCTTGCAGTTGAATAATCGCTTCTGTGGTCTGCATTTGAACTGTCATATCCTGGAAATGTAATCTCAAATACGTAGAGTTTTTAACAGATGAACGATACTAACATTCAACGCAACAGGAAGGTGAACTTTAAGAAATAGCATTCATAAGTATGCTTGCTTTAATCTTTACCCCAAACTTAGGTTCCGTAATATAAACTCATCGAAAAATGTTAAGCGTGTCCATTTCTTCGTCGGGAATAATAAGCAGAAAACTGACCTCCATGAGGTAGTAAACGCTTACATATTCGTGTATACTTAATTAGAACAACATTAAAGGAAAGAAAATTTTTAACAATAACAGCAAACTGCAGTTCTCCACAGTTTTCGTTTTTATCTCAAAAGTTGGCGAAATCCGAAATACGTACACGGCTAGCCTGAAGAGTTAAAACTGCAGTCTATTGTTGCTCGGGAACGGTGAGCTGAAAATTAGGTGAACAAAATACATTAGCTCCTTGGGTATAGCTGTTCCTACATTAAAGTTTTTAAAATCACTCCTTCTTAGGGACATGAACCTTTCTATGTTATATGTTAACAGCTCTGCGGTTCATAGAAAATTATCAGGCTATGTTCCACTCACTGCCAGAAAACTAAACCGATTGAAGATGTTTAGTCCAGCAAATACCGCGGACGGCTAGCAGAACAAAAAATGGCTCTGAGTACTATGGGACTTAACATCTGTGGTCATCAGTCCCCTAGAACTTAGAACGACTTAAACCTAACTAACCTAAGGACATCACACACATCCATGCCCGAGGCTGGATTCGAACCTGCGACCGTAGCAGTCGCGCGGTTCCGGACTAAGCGCCTAGAACCGCTAGACCACCGCGGCCGGCGGCTAGCAGAACAGCTTGCTACCAACTGTACTACACGTTCTCACTTTTATTAATCTCGTTCATGTCGGTTCACCATACTCCATTGTTTTACAATCAACCATTATGAAAAATACCACATTCTGTGATATATCAACCGGGTGCTAAAAATTGTACCCTCGCTCGACTGTCCATTCGTGATAAAAAATCATTAGACATGGGGTATGTCGTTGTTGTGGTCTTCAGTCGGAAGACTGGCATGATGCAGCTCTCCACGCTACTCATCCCCATACAACACTCTTCGTCTCCGAATAACTAGTGCACGTACATCCTTTGGAACCTGCTTCCTGAATTCGTTTCTTGGCCACGCTCCATAATTTTTACCACACACATTTTCCTTCAGTACTTATTTGACTGTCCCTTGATGTCTTAGAATGTATCTCGTCAATCGAGAACTTCTTGTAGTGAAGTTTTAAAAAAAATTGTTTTCTCCCCAATTCTATTAAGTTCCTCCTAATTGGTTACATGGTCTATCCACCTGATCTCCCAGTTTTCTTCTGCAGTGCCACATTCCGAAATCTTCTATTCATACGAAGTATAAAACCTTCAAATTCGGCTAAACAATTCAGTCTTTTCCAGCATTAACTAAATTATTTTAATGTTTTCTGATTTACCATAAGGTAAGAACAGTATTAACGTTTCCCGCCAATCACTTTGCAAAGCGTGGTTCTTCCCACTACTTTTAAAATAAAGGATGTGGTATCCAATCCAAAACGGCTGCATCCTTATATCTAGCTCGCACTTTAGCACTCATGGTATAAAATTAGATCATCTTAAAATTCATAGTTTTGAATAAATAAGAAGCGATGCCTTACATTATGCATACTTGAAGGAAGATTAGAATTTAACGTCCTGTCGACAACTATGTCATTAGTGATGAGCACAAGCACATAATAGTGTGGGATGAGGGAGGAAATCGAACGTACAATTTCAAAGGAATCATTGCGCCATTTACCTGAAGTCTCCGCCTTCTTCTTAGCGTCTTCCCGTAGAAGTGGTTTCAGCTCTTTGGATCAACGCACGTCATTTCTTAACCTAATCCTTCCTGGGTATTTCGACTTCTTGATCTTAAATATGCGTTTATATTATCTATCCATTGCAGTTTAGGTCTCTGGCATCCGACAGTGGGATGACAGGCTGAGCTGATGAGTGAAGTAGATGGTGCCCGTGCGATATGTCCACACCACTGAAGTCTCCATTCTTGCATCCTCTCATTGATTGTACTCAAACAAGCTAGTTGTCATATTGTTGTACTGTTGACGTAGTAGCGCAAGGAAATGCGAAATGATCTCAGTATCCGCAGTTTCGCATTGTGTAATGAGCACTCAGCACTTTTAGGTATGGGCCAACACTCAGCACCATAGTGCATTATATCTTTTGATTTCAGGTAGGCAGGCATATTGCTATCGCAGATAACAACAGTGACGTCTCTAAATCGCATTCACGTTGTTTTGATCCATTCTCGCACACTGTTATTCACGTCGTCGTCGCTCGGGTAGTCGAGAACTCAGGTATTAGAATACGTCCACCTAAGTAAGACGAACCCCATTAATTTATATTGCTTCAGAAAGTGAAATCGTTTCGAGGTACTGACTCTTGTGGTTGTTTAAACGGAGATCAAATCGTTCTAGACGATCATTCCATGTTTGGTGTTTCAAGAACCTCCCTGGTATCCTCCGCAAGCATCACATCTTCACGGTACACGCTTCTGCAGGTCGTACTTTCTGCATCTACTTCTACAAGACTACTCTTAAATTCACAATTAAGTGCCTGGCAGAAAGTTCATTGCAGCACTTTCACATTATTTCTATGCCGTTCCACCCTCTAACAGCGCGCGAAAAAAAACGAACACTTAGATCTTTCCGTGCGAGTTCGATTGTTTATTATTTCGTTATAATGATCGTTTCCTCATATATGCGTGGATGTCAATAAAATAGTTTCGCATTCAGGACAGAAAGTTGGAGACCAAAATTTCGTGGAAAGATAGCGCCGGAACGAATAAGGCATTTGTTTTAATGATTACCAATCCACGCTCCTGTCATATCCCTGGCACTCTCTCCCCTATTTCGCAATAACTGAAAACGATCTTCCCTTATGTGGACATGTTTTAATGTCCTCCTTCAATTCAATCTGATGAAGGTCCCATACTGCACAGCAGTACTCTAGCGGAGGACGGACAATCGTAGTATAGCCAATTTTTTTAGTATGCCTGTTCCTTCTTCTATGTGTTCTGCCAATATAACGCAGTCTTTAGTTTACCTTCCCCCACAACATCGTCTGTATAATCGTACTAATTTAAGCTGTTCGTATTTTTAATTCCTGGGTACTTACTTGATACGAAATCCTTTAGATTAGTGGGCTTTACAGTGTAACGGAAATTTAACAGATTCCTTTTATACTCATGTAGATGACCTCACACTTTTCGTTATTTAGAGTCAATTGTCATTTTTCACACATTACAGATCTATTGTCTAAATCATTCTCCACTTGGTTTTGATCTTATAGTGACTTAACTAGACAGTAAATGACAGCATCATCTGCCAACAGTCTAAGAGAGCGGCTCAGATTGTCTCTTAACTCGTTTATATAGATTAGGATCAACAAAGGATCTGTAAAATCTCCTTCGGGAGCGCCGTATATTACTTCTGTTTTACTCGATGACTTACCGTCAGTTACTCTGAATTAGGGTTTCCCGGCAGGAAATCACGAATCCAGTCGAGCAGGTGAGATAGTACTTCAAAAGCAATCAATATGATTAGAAGACGCTTGTGAGGAACGGCATCAAAAGCCTTTTCGAAATCTAGAAATGTGGATTGAATTTGAGACCAGCTCTCAGTAGCACTCAGTATTTCGCGATAGTAAACAACTAATTATGTTTCACAAGAGCGATATTTTCTGAAACAGTGCTTACTGTATGTAAACAGATCGTTTTCCCAGAATTAATGCATAAGGTTCGAAAAATGTATATGTTCCAAAATTCTACTGCAAATCGAATTCAGTGATATGAGTCTGTAAACCAACGTATTACTATCATTTCCTTACTTGAGTATTGGTATGGCCTGTGCAGCTTTTCAGTCTTTAGGTGTGGATCTTTCGTCCAGCGATAGCTTGTGTATGGTTGCTAACTGTGTAGCAATGATATCAGCATACTCTGAAAAGAATCTAATGGGTATACAATCTCGACTTGACGACTTGCCTTTATAAAGGTTTTTAAGCTACTTTGTTACATCGATAGTATATACTTCTAAGTTACGTTGGCGGTTGTTCTTGAATAGAATTCTGAAACACTTTACTTCGTCTTCTTTGGTGGACGAACTTCAGAAAAGAATTTTTAATAACTGCTTTTCCGGCAATGTCATCAGTAACCACCATTGTTATCGCCCAGTGAAGATATTGATTATTTCTTGTCGCTAGTTTACCTTACATATGACCAGGTTCTCTTCACGTTTTCTGCCAGATTTCGAGACGGAATGTCCTTGTGGAAACTATTAAAGATATCTCGCATTGAGGTTCGCGCTAAATTTAAAGCTTCAATAAAACTCTGACAATGTTAAGGATTTTGCGTTCTTTTAAATTTGGCATGCTTCTGTCATTGCTTCTGCAACAGTGTGCTGACTTGCTTAGTGCACCATTGGGGATCATTTGCGTCTATTAGTAATGTAAGGTATTAATTACTCTAAGAAAGAGCATCAGAGGGAGAGATGAGCCTCGATGAGCGCCAACTGTCACAGGAAAACTGTCAGTCAGTCCTCCAGAGGATAGCACTTTGCTGCTGATGTTTTCGTTCAGCATTTTTACCCAGTTTATGTAGGTTTCAGAAACTTGATGATCGTGAGGAGCATTTTCCTTGAATGTTTGAAGGAAATAACGACAAACTGAAGCCGGCCGGAGTGGCCAAGCGGTTCTAGGCGCTTCAGTCTGGAACCGCGCGACCGCTACGGTCGCAGGTTCGAATCCTGCTTCAGGCATGGATGTATGTGAAACCGAACTGTCGTCTTCTCACATAGGAGCCGGATGTACTAACCACTGCGCCTCTTCGCTCGGGTTGTTGACATTCAAACGGATTACTTGTTTATTTCCGAATCACCCGGTTAGTTGTTTATACCCTGTTACACACTACTAGATAGGAAAAATATGAAATCAGTATGTAGCATGAAATTAAAGCAACTGAATAACGTGGTTTAATGTGAATGGGTGTAATATACAAATTATCAAGTAAAACTTTTTAGGAATTCAACGTAATACTAACTTATCACGAAACACGGCTAGGCAGTCTCTTACAATTCCACTACATACATGTCTTTTAAATTAATATCACGAACGGTATACTGATGACATTCATTCGTCCAGACGGAACTGTTCCATCTCTTCCGCTTGTAATCAGGATTACAGTACGAACAATGCACTAACTAATGACAGAACTCCTCCATGGTTGGGTGATCGACAGGAGAAGAGCGCAGCGCACGTTGAAGATGAGAAACGGTTCTATGAGAGGTATCACATCCTCCTGGAAAGTATGGTTTGTTGAAACATGGGTATTCTTCGGCAACCTAGGGAATGCGATCTTCCTGATATGCGTACGAGCCGATCTGGATGTACCTAAATCCACCATTTATGGTCATAACGATCCTGTCTCAGCAACGCGACGAAAAGTAGTAGCGGATGTTGGCTAACTCGACCGTCTTTTATCTGAAAACGCGTTCTGATATAGCCGTACAACATCGTGTCCATTATTATTAGGCGCATGGCCATATATAAATTCATATCTGCTTGCTCACGAGAAGAATGTCTTACCATGGTTAACGTGAAGATTTATGACGTAGAACACTAGTGCTCTTTGGACTACTACTGCTACCACTGTTCCTACTATTGCTGTGTTGTAATGAGGGTCCACAGCGTCTTCAACTTTTTTAAATTATGTCACATTGCTTTCAACTGCAAGTTTTTCTTTATTATTTTTTTATTTCACGATAATTGTTTCGGTACTAAGCCATTTGCAAGCATCTACAAATCATAACAGAATCTAATGACAATAATTTCCCCTATTGTTTTAGACATTTCCCCCAATGTATTACACTTTTAGATGTTTGGTATATACAATCCACCCAAAACTGCCGTAGATAAAGTGGAATACTGACTAATATCGCTGACTAGCTGTTCTTTAATAAGCATATTACGTTGCTATCTCTGCCTGACGTAAACCTATATGTGAAAATCCGTATAAGAACATGAATGTCAGCAAACTATACCACTGGTTGCAAATGCTATTAATTCCATTTCACATTGCTGTCATTACAATGTACTATGTTTTGTGGAGGTTTCAAAATTGCCTAATGCGGAATTTGCTGTTGCAAAATAAAATACCAACAGCTGAAAGCAAGACGACATCAGTCAAATATATTGTCACTATTACTACACATGTGATACGTTCAAGGCAAATTCACTTCAAATATACCCAAGTGTCAAATACAAACCTATCTCCTGAAAACACAAAGCGCAGAAAGCGCATTAGTAGAATGACTTCTGTCGACAATACCACTTGATTAACAAAGGAAATCAAGTGTAATAAATAAATGATACTAACTATCCTCACAAACTGTGAAATTACCACCATACTACAGATATGATTAATACGCTCGTAACGTGCGCAGACAAATATGTATGTCGCATCACATCGGCGTGAGATGCAACATCTAGAAAGCGTTCTGAGATGCAGTGGGTACCTCACCATTTGCATAAGAAATGTCACGAAGTCTAAAGCTCGGCGAAACGGCACACTGAAAGAAGAAATGTCGGGTACGGCCTTTCTGCTACACATCCACAGGGTGTCGGACAGAATAGGCCGCATATTGCGCGAATACGGCTTAAAGGCTATTCATAAACGGACCAACAACATCAAATACTGTCTCAGTTGACAAAGGACAAAAGGGACCCGCTGCCAATGTCGGGAATATCCCGCGTACCTTGTGGAAAATTCTGTGTTAGAATATCTGGACGACCAGTCAACATCACGATCAGCGAACATAAGCTGCATCGCAGGCTGGCACAGGTGAAGAAATCGCCCGCTGTGTGAAGCCGACCACACAAAAAAATTCGCCGACACTGAGATTTATTCCTGTGGACGAGGACTACCACGCCCACTTGTTCATGGAAGAAATCCATATTCATGACAATAACTTAAACAAGAAGAAGGAGAGCCTCAAGGTGAAGGGATCCAGTATTCCCATCCCGCACGGAATGGCCGTTGCAGATAACAAGGGGACCACGATATAGTGCCCACGAGAAAAACTCTCGGATGTTGGCAGCCCAGGCCGCGAGCTCGATTCCAGTACGCCACCAGCAACGGAGGGGGGAAGCTTTGACAATGCCAGCCATTTGTGCTGGCGAAAGATCAGAAAAATCGTCGGCCGAATAACCCGATACAGAACCCAAAACCCAATTCCGCAACTGGGCACGAAAGTAAGAAGAAACACCCGGAATAAATTTCACATTAGTAACTCAGAAACTAAGCATTATCGGGTATTTGTTTTCATGGAATTTTTCTCTTGACGTGAGGAATCGGCACTCAAACTTCGTTAACTGTACGGTCGACGCTGGCTGTGGGTACTATTTCGAGATCTGTGCTTGGAACATTTGGATACAACTCTTAGACGGAAGTCAGATGGAAGGTAGAAGTTTATCCACTGTGAAGGAATGGACAAGGGCAATTAGCTTGTTGGACCTTAGAGTTCCGGACAAGAGGCGCAGCCTCAGCGCATGCTCCAGGCTGAGCGCGTGACTGGGAATTCCATGTTGACGCTGTGTCGAGGACTGTGCTTTGTGTAGATGAAGGAGATTTGTATGCTGGTAGTGCCAAAGATGGCGGACTTTGTGAAATCATAATGGCAGACATTTTTCAGTTCATATAGAAATTAATAATAGCCAGAGGGACCATGATTCCTTAAAAAGAAACATGTACGTTACCATTATTGCACGACGATTCCGATGCTCTAATCAGATTTTCACTTTCTTTATTAGATTAAGGTTAGTTCCTGACGATAAATTACACAAGTAACACCCAGCAACAAATTTCCAAAATCTAAACGGTTCATCCATGTCTTTAGAAAGCTATTAGTGTAAACCTAAATTGGTACGAATTACAGGCATGTAACTCGAATAGTACATGAGCTATTAGAGGTCAAGAGGTCAAAGTGGCCTATTACTATTAATCGCATCAGGCCATAAGTATTCCACAGTGACGCGAAAAAGCCGGCCGCAGTGGCCGAGTGGTTCTAGGCGCTTCAGTACGGAACTGCGCGACTGCCACGGTCACAGGTTCGTATCCTGCTTCAGGCATGGATGTGTGTGATGTCCTTAGGCTAGTTAGGTTTAAGTAGTTCTAAGTTCTAAGGGACTCATGACCTCAGCTGTTACGTCCCATAGTGCTCAGAGCCATTTGAGCCAACCTCGGATGTTAAGTCCCATACTGCGCAGAGCCATTGGAACCATTTTGACACGAAAAAAACAATGGCAGCATGCTTATAAATATATTTATTTATCTATGTCTTTGTTTATATCTGATATATCCTATTCACGAAGAAATCGGTTAAATATTTATTGTGTTTTAGAAAGCACAGAGACATTACACTACTGGCCTACCTTTTGTTTCTGTTCCTTTGATTTATGAATTGATTTTACTAGTAAATTCTGCGCCCCAAAATTAAGTAAATCAAACTGTTTACAAACTAAATTCAGAACAAAAATTTAAAAATTTTACACCTTCCAAAATGTGAAGGTTCTCGTTGCCACGTTTCAGTCACTGATTCAAATAAAGCCTGAAATTTTGGCGTAAAATCCGAGTGATTTATCGAGACAACGGAGTTGCTATAGGTTGTGTGAGTGTGCCTCAAACCAGGAGATACAGCCCTTTGATTACGGCTGTTGTCATCTTGCAAGACGGGAGTATCCACAGTTTCCTTCGTCATGAAGATACAGAAACAAAAGCAATACTTAGGACAAACAGTGTTGAGATAAACACCGTGGTTCCTGTTCACGATAACCTGTACGAGTGTGCCCAAGACGTAGCATCAAAAACACCACCGAAACATCATCACAGAACTGCCTCCTACCTCACTACACCTCTCACACGTTGCAAAATGAGAGCCTCGTGTGGTTGTCAGTACACTCGAGTCTTGCATCGTTTGAAAAGAAGCCCCCAGTCAGATATTGTCCAGTCACTGTATCTTTTGGGCAAATGAAGACTTGCAGCTTTATGTGCCGCTCTCAGCAAGGGCCTTTCGCAAAATTCATAACTCCAGCTGCCACTGTATGCAGTTCCTTTCGCAATGTTCGCTCGGAAACTTGTTGAGATGGATCTCCATTAACCGTCAACAACAGTTCCTGTCCGTTTAAAACGGCGATTTATTGAGAAAGTGTGACAAATATCTGCAGTACGTATCGATTGGGTGTCCAAGTGACACACCATTCCTTGTGGACATGATGGAAAGTCCGCATTGATTTCCCAACAGTTCGGATAATTTCATTAACGGTGTTGTTAAGGGAATGTCCAAACACGATAGTTCCTTGCCGCCATCTGTCATATCTTCATGTCGATGGTCCCTACAGCTCTGTTTACATACAGCTGACTAACAGACACACGCGCACACACACACACACACACACACACACACACACACGCACACACGGGCGCGCGCGCGCGCGGGCGGGCGCACGCACACCACTTCACAGAAATCAGTTGTGTCAGTTGTGGACGGATGGTCACCTGAGTCGCATGAGAGCCTGGTTGCTGTTCTGCAGCGCACCAAAGCGTTCAGTGTGCTCTTACGCTGAATGGGCTTTCCGACTGGGGTGTTTCCAACTTTTTTCAGGTGTCGCAGTACCGTGGGACTTCCGACTAAACTATTTCGCACTGTAGGTTTTCCGTCCAGAGCCTCCCCCACCGCTGATTCACATTAGTTGATCAATAGAGCGGAGGTGTTGTTACCTTCAGTCAGGCAGTGCCCTCGCCGACAGCCTACGTTTCCACATAGCTTCTTAGGCCCAAGCTACTTGAGTTTCACACTCAAGGATGGTTATCGCTACCACGCGCGCGAAAAATGCAGTGATATATGACCAGCTTGTCCGTGAATTCCGGAGTTCCGAGGCTGTATAGAGACTATAAATATCAGAATGAAGGCTGAACAGCAACATTCTTACCCAACTGGCGAGGCAGGTGTTCGGAGTAAGAAACGAATCTGTAACTGCAGGAAAAGAGTCCACGAAGCAAGCGCATTTTCCCAAATTGTTACAGCGGAATAGTAAGACATGAAAGATAAAACTTTGGTTTTCTTTGTAAATTATAAGTACCTCATGACCGAAATGTGAAAAGGAGGGACGGAAGCTATTGGGTAGACCAAGAACCATCACTCTAGTGTGGAGATTCAACAGGGCGACACCTTTTGAAATTACCTGAAGGTCTTTTTATGTTTTCGTTTTTCTTTTCTTTTTTTATCTGACGACGAGTCTGCTTTTGAACAAAGGCTGATGGTGTTCTGTTGTGAAGAAACGGAGAAAATCCTGTGTGAAAATGGTCCTGTTATTATGGACGGGACGTATAGAGTTGTTCGAAACAATCCAAATCAATGTATCGGAAGCACAAGAAAGAGACGAAGATATTTCTTGTCTTATTAAAATCTTTATCCATTGTGGATGAGGATCACTGCGACTGTGATAAATAAAGGTTTCTTGAAATTACTGCAGCCAGTCGCATTTTGTTTTGTTCTTCAATTTTTATTACGCCATCGCCGGTTTCAAACCGCCTAGTGATTCGTCGTCAGATCGTACATGTTTATTGATTGTTTGCAGCAGTGTGGGGGGTCATGTAACTGTGGCAAGATGTATTAACGAAACGTGTAACTTCTGAGTGTGGCGAGAATGTGGCTTACATGTTTCGTTTATAAAAATGGTTCAAATGGCTCTGAGCACTATGGGACTTGAAACATCCCCTTTGAAAAATTGTACATGACTGTGCTTAAACTGACACACAATATTTTGTTAGCGCAACGCAATCTGACTTTCAAAATTCCCTACAAAAGAATGGCCCTGACTAACACTAAACTATACCTTTCACAAATCACTTACCTCACAAAAATCTTCGCTGCTCAAGCTACTGCAATACAGCGAGCGCCACTACTGCCAGCTAAATAAAAGATTCAAACTATGGAAGGCACTAACTACTGATAGGGATAGTTAGCAAATGAAAGATATTAATAGAGAACAAACAATGTATTTACCTTGATATCATCATATATAAATATAGCAGTTCATGACAAATTTCAAAACTCCGCCATCTCTCTCCCCACATCCACCACTGCTGGCGGCTCACCTCCAACTGCGCAACGCTACGCGCTGTTCACATCCAGCTGCCTAACACTACAATGGCGAGTATTACAACAATGCAAAGCAGCCACAGACTGCACACAGCACAGCCAGTGATTTTCATACAGAGGTGGCGTTACCAATAAAAAAACCTAAACAGCCTACTTACACAGCCCCCATGCTCCCCACAAAAAATTTTACAAATTGGATTGGGCAGTGGCCAATACAGATTTGAAAAAATTTTTCATAATTACAATAACAAAGAAATCAAATGCACACACTTATTGATACAATGTTGGTCAAAAGCTCAAATTTTCTCAGTCCATAAAGACAGTCCTCATCATTCGTCACAATAAAATAGTATTGTTTTCTCAAAGTCTGAGCAGTAAAAGAAAATGCACACAGAAGTAGTGGATTTCCATGCTGTCTTGAAGAAGTAGTGTTGTCCTTCCAACGAAAAGACAGTGCTGACTCTTGACATGGAGACAGGTATTGGTCCACAACAGAGCAAACCCACAGCAGAGTCAGTCGAAGATTTGAAGAATATTGGTGGGTAGGTCATCACAGAGCAGACCCACTGTAGTCCTGGTAGAGATTACGGTGCTGGTGGGCCACCAGAGGTGCAGACCCACTGCAGTCCTTGTAGCAATAATGGTATTGATGGATCATCAAAGATGTAGACCCACTGTAGTCCTTGTAGAGATAGCCAGCAGCCATCTGTTGTGACTGTGCAGGTGCACAATCACCATTGAAGTGTCTTGCGGATAATATAGCAAGTCCATAAACCACCACTTGTGCACTCACAAAGTTTTCGGAACTGTCCTTAGAACCAACAATGCTGTTATCTTGATATCATCATATATAAATATAGCAGTTCATGACAAATTTCAAAACTCCGCCATCTCTCTCCCCACATCCACCACTGCTGGCGGCTCACCTCCAACTGCGCAACGCTACGCGCTGTTCACATCCAGCTGCCTAACACTACAATGGCGAGTATTACAACAATGCAAAGCAGCCACAGACTGCACACAGCACAGCCAGTGATTTTCATACAGAGGTGGCGTTACCAATAAAAAAACCTAAACAGCCTACTTACAGACTCAACTGCTGTGGTCATCAGTCCCCTAGAACTTAGAACTACTTAAACCTAACTAACCTAAAGACATCACACACATCCATGCCCGAGGCAGGATTCGACCCTGCGACCGTAGCAGTCGCACGGTCCCGGACTGCGCGCCTGGAACCGCGAGACCACCGCGGCCGGCTGTTTCGTTTATACATTATGCCACAGCAACATGACTCGCACACTGCTGCAAACAACCAATTAATGTATACGATCTGATGACTAATCGCTAGATGGTTCGAAACCGATAACAGGGTAATAAAAATTGAAGAACAGAATATAAGGCGACTGGTTGCAGTAATTTCGAGAAACCTTTTGTCTTATTTCCAACGCTCCTGGACAAAAGGCAGAATTCATATGACAGACTTTTTTCGGGGTGAAAAATAAGATGCCTGGCTGGTCACTGAAAACTGCAGTGCTAGACTTTTAAACGCCTACAGTTAAAGCTATGAAAACATTCTTCCTCGGTAGATCGCTGTCCGGTGGCAATTTCCACTTCAGCTAATGTCTGTGGAAGAAAATACAAGAACTAAGATCAACGGAGAAATACGAGGTACAGAAGAAGGTCGATTGTTTCGCCGCATGTGTGCTGCAGTGGTGGCACATCTTCCACCGAACACTGCTGATGAAGCTGGATGGCAATAATGGAAGAAATTAGAGAGAAAGCAATGGAATTACCAGGTTACGTGGCCAATCAAAATCCTAGTATACTAATTGAAATATGGAAACTTTTCAACTAGCGGCAGAAGACTACGACTGCTGTCGAACTTGGCATAGAAAACTAAACTCCTTAATAAATCAAAAATTCCGAACTGTACTTTCTGATCAACAAATAGGAGGAGGAAGCAGTAAATGCTACATCTGAAATTTAAAAAAAAAATCAGTTCCTCAATGATGAAGAAAAAGATACAGAGATCTCGGGAAAAGGTTAAGAGACGTTATAAGAGTGTATAACGACATGGGGGTTTTACGTAGATGTTGAAAACTTACGGATTCCTTGGAAAAGATGAGTGAAAAATTAAAATTTATAAAATAAAACGGGAAGTTAAATCACTTGCAACAGCAACGTTGGGGAAAAAAGACAAAAATAGAATTATAAAAAGGTAGAAATGAAGAACAAAAATTTAAAGATGCCTATGTACTAAGTGCTTAGCCAGGCCTAAGCCTGAATAAAATTTGAAGATGCGTTTTTATCACAAAATGGTCAGCGTAGTCTTCACCTCTGTTATGGCTTCCTTTGGCGGTTGGAAAAGTATTTGTGGTAGGAAATATCACGTAGACGGTGCGAGTTTCAAACCCCACTGTAAAGAAATATCACGACACCTCATCTTCTAAGGGGCTGATTAATATTTTGAGTGGTAATTAAAAACGTTCTGAGTCTGGTGCTCGGAGGTGAAAGAGAGAGAGAGAGAGAGAGAGAAAGAGAGAAGAGAGACAGAGACGGAGGGTGGCCAAAAATGTGGGAACACCAAAAACACAACACACTGCCATGCATGATACGTTGTGGCGTTCGAAATAGCTTCGACTCGTCTCGTAATGGAGAAATACAATTTCTGGGTAGTTCTGAAAAGAATGTTATACCAGTCTTCCTCCAAGTTAGTGGAAAGGCCAGGTAACGATGATGAAAGCGGATAACGATCACCCACTCTTCTCTCCAAAGTGTTGGTGGCTACGGGATGTAGGATAATTCATCTTCCAGATAAAAAAAATAACCAGTCCTAGACAATGTGAGTGGTCTGAAATGGGCCACCGTGGTCTTGAAGCACAGTATCACTACTGAGGAACCAACGCTGTACCGTGGGATGGACCTGATTAATTGTTAGCAGTAGTTCGACTTTGTAGAATAACCATGGGGCTCCGATCGCCGCATGCTGCTCCGGTCCGTTTCTCGGACACTGGCAGTTCGAGTAACGGCTTCAGTAAACCTAGAGGGCTCAGGAACATCCTTGGAAATAAGCCGGAGAAAATAATTGTGTCACTTTGGATACTGTTGCTTGGTGTCAGTACTGCAGCTGCCTACAGCAATATGCTCATGATGGAAACATTGATAATGAGTTGCTTTATTTTATAATAGTCTGATAGACTATGGTTGTATTCATCAGGATAGTGAACGGGCAGAGTAGTGAAAACGTCAAGAACTGCTGCGTCATGTGAAAACGTGAGTGTGATACGCAATTAGTGCAACTAGAATTATTAAAACCATCCGCCTCAAATGAATAATAACTTCTGATAGGTATGTGAACGACATACTATAACTTCGAATCAGTCTTTCACCCTGCAGCGGAGTGTGCGTTGTTTTGAGATTCCGGGCAATTTAAAACTAATTGTTAGACCAGGTCTCTAACACGAAACCTAGCCTGGTGCACTTAGCGCTGTTACCGACAGAGCTATCAAGGCACAAATTACATATTTAATCTGGAAATATTTTTTTCTGATATCAGTGAAAAACGAGCTGTTACAGCCCTGGAGACCTTAGCAAGCCAGTCGAAACGTCGCTAGTTAGTTGCTTTGGTATTTTATAACGACGCGGCCTAATGCCCAACACTATTTTATTCAATGTGACACTGTCCGTGGAAGTTTACTTACTTATACCAACGGAGGGTATCCAAAAGGAACAGTTTTCTCCACAGTACTGTGGAGCCTAGTGGTCAATGAACTCACTGAAGTGCTAAATACTGGAGGCTACTTTTGGCAAAGATATGCTGATAACTTACTCATGGTAATACTTGGGCAATTGTACAAGTATTGTTAGAACTACGGCACAGTGTCCATTCAACTTTGTGCAAAACTGGTGCAGGACACAGAATCTACGGATCAGCTTCAAAAAAACAAAAATATATTGTAGCACCATTTACTAGGAAGCGTATTGAGCACACGTGCTGGAATCTTAAACTTCTCGATGAAACTCTACCTGCAGAGGTGGTAGCGAAGTACATAGGGGTAACCCAGGATGCGAAACTATCGTGAATCTGTCACATAAAGAATATATGTTCCAAGCCGAAAGGTATTCTTACGTGCACTAGAAGAGGCTGTCAATAAAACTGTGGTCTGAAACCCAAGAGTATGCACTGGATATACACTGCTATAGTAAGAATGATAAATTGTGGAGCTACAGTATGGTGAAACAGACTAGAATAGCTAAGGAGCTTGTCAAGATGCAGAGACTGGCCTGATTTACCACATCAGGTGGAATTAGCAGCACACCCGTTGCTATGGTGAACATGCTGGACATGCTACCACTATACCTGTGCGTTAAAACGGAGGCACCGGGTGAGGAACACATGATGAAAATTGGAAAAAAGTGGATACATATAGGATACCCTGAATCTCGTACTAGTACAGGATGTTCGGAAATTCTAGTTAGAAAATTTTTAGGACTTGTAGAGGGGAGTGAGTATGTAATATTTTTAATTGGAACAGTATCGTTTCCGTGCGACATGTTTGTTAAGTAGTTATGCAACAGGGTAGTCATGTTGGGGGATCTTTACGGAGGATCGGCTGATGTCATTTGATGTCTATCCTACCTCTCTGACGTAGTTAGAGCCTCGGCCTGAGCGTTAGAGCAGAATTGGCACAATACACCGACACGATTCTTCTGCATGCCGAAGCTCACATAGTGAAAGAGCTGCTCTTAGCCTTTGTCAAGATCATTATCCAAAAAGTTTGACTCCGTAGGATGCCCTTTTCACCACAATTACGCAACCGCTTCGAGAAGGGGTGCTTTCATAGTGATCAGGCGTGACAATGGTGCTCCAAGGAGACGCCACACAGTCGAATTGGAAGAGCTCGTACTACACCACATTGAAGGGAACCAATCAACCCCGTTACCAACAAGTTTTCAAACGGCTCTAGGGGCGTGGGCTCCACTTCAATATATTATCTACTCACTCTCCTCTACAAATGCTGGAAGTTCGTAATGGGGAACTCCGGACCCTCTGTACAGGGAATGTGGTAAATATAGGAATGGTCGGGGAAATGTTGGCTGATGGTACAATAACTTGTAGGTGCTTCAATAAATCTTTCCACGTAACAATTCGAAGTAGGTAGCAGTGGAAGAAGAGCCACCACACCGTGCAGGAGAAATGGTACGGTTTACAGACGGGGCTGGGGCTGGAATCCAGCCTAGACTAAAGGGCGCAATCTCTCTAGACAACTTGGCCATGGTATTCAAGGCAGAAATATGTGTGGAGGAGACTTCGAGTAGGCGCTACAGAGAGCGTAGCATCTACATTTATTCAGACATCTAAGCAGCTCTGTAAGCGCTATCAGCTCCTGAAAAGATATCAGACTTCTTTGCAGAATGCCATGAGATCCTTGTGATGGCAGGGGAGAGCAACAGGATAAACCTGCTGTGTGTCCCTAGTCACTCAGGAAATGAGTGTCAATCGACAAGCTGATAGGCTGATAAGAACAGATGCAAAGATTCCACTAATTGGAGGGATGGTTAAATGAAAACTACGAAATTGGATCAGAAGACTTATTTAGGATACTGGACTGTGATCAAAAATCAAAAATATGGTAAGCTAATGATGAGAAAGCCATGGCTTCAGAAAGGTTTTGTAATCTTAGGTTTGAACAGGAGACAGACTAAACTCATGGAGGGACTAATGACGAAGAAATACCTACACTCGATGAGTGTAGCCCTACGCGTTGGCTGTGTGGTGAGGGTGATGAAACTGTACCGCACTCAATCTTCCGACGCTAAGAGTTGTAGATCAAAAGACACAGGATATTCAGGTCATCATGTCCTGAAGAAATTGTATCTAATAATGAACTAGTAAAGGGTCCCTTACTACTATTTAAGGGTAATGGTTGGCTTTAATAGAAACACAGGGAGTGAATCCATATAATGAGCCCTTGTTCGGTGAGGGCGATATTGAGCGAGGACCCCTTCTTGTTTTTATCTCCCTGTTCAAACCAAATTAGATGAAACAAAAGCTGACATTTTACCTGCAGTTTCCTAAGGACCCAAGTGTATGAAGAACGGCAGCGTACGTGACGCCTTGTCCTAATGCTTCAAGTTTTATGTGATGATTGTTGCGTTTATTTCTACACATGCACTCAACGTAAGAGAGGTATTCGGTCAAACTGCGCCAACGCTCCACAGGAAATTCAGTAACAAACATTTTAGAAGATTTATAAAATGTTATATGAGGCTGAAACAATGAACTGATTCTGGTAGCCTTAAATCACTGTCAGCTTCATAAAACTCAAAATGCTTTTTTAAATGTTTCAGTTAACTCCTGGCGAGTTTAAAATCTTGAATGCTGCGGCGATAATAATGATAACGGACTGGAAATTTTAGTACACTCGAAGATTCACTATCTCACAGTCGGCGCCCAAAAAACGTAAATTACTTACTTTAAAAGAAGTGTTACTGTTTCCCTAATAACCTGATAAATATGACAGTTGTGTGAAAGAAGCATGTCAGAAAATTCACTTATAGATACTGTTATTTGTCGCAAACTCTTATTTTAGTGCCTTGGATCAAATACGGAACATTAAAATTGAACAAAGTTAGAGACTCTGCTGAACTGACATTTCTTAATTCGAATCCACCATATGTTTTCGCCGCTCATCCGTAATGGAATCTGGTCTCAAATCCAATCCCCCTACAAATAGTATGCAAGGGAGAACTTCGAAACGTAGAAGCATTTTTTCGCTACTTCAGAAAATAATGTTTCGACTATTAAATAATTTCGTAGTAACGGTACTGCTTTGAGAAACGTGCGATTCCAGTAATTTACAAAAACAATTTAAGCTATATTTTAGGACAAACTAGTGTTAAATGCATTAACTTGCTCAACATAAATAACAAGTAGCCGGGTCTCCATTTTTCTAAATATTTGATCTCTTCTCTCTAGCATAAAGTATTTGATGTGGCAATGACCACGGATTGGAAATTTAAGTAGCCGTTAAGTATCATGATCTCTCATTAGCTGTGCAGGAAAGATGAGTTATTCTATCTAAAAAATGAGTTATTATTCGTTCAAAAAATGTTCAACTGTGTGTGAAATCTTATGGGACTTAACTGCTAAGGTCATCAGTCCCTAAGCTTACACACTACATAACCTAAATTATCCTAAGGACAAAGACACACACCCATGCCCGAGGGAGGACTCGAATCTCCTCCGGAACCAGCTGCACAGTCCATGACTGCAGCGCCTCAGACCACTCGGCTAATCCCGCGCGGCATTCGTTCAACAGCATGATAAATAAAAAGCTGCGCATATGTAGCATGCAGGAAAATAACCCAAATACATATTATTGTTTTTCGAAAACGTTACTGCAATGCCTTGCATCACTCGCTGAATATTAAAGCTGAACAAGATACGAGGCTACGTTGAAATTGCATTTCTTCAGTGGAATCCACGAGATATTCCAGTCAAAAATCGGCCCCACGTAATTCGAGTCGCTGTTTTCATGTTCATGACTTTGCGTGCAGTCGGCTGTTAGCGTTGTAGATGGTGTTACACTTTGCATTTTGACTGTCCTCAGATTCTAAGAGAATCTGCCATCAGTTGTTCAGTTTCACTATTTCGCTTAAGGAAGGTGGTCAATTGTAGTTAGACTGTTGTGTTTGGCGACACTTTTTGTATGGATAGCATCCTGCGGTTATACTTTCGGGGATTCCTCTCTTCTCTGACTGAAGTTGACACGATGTAACTGTGAGGGTCAAGGACTGTATCGATTTAAATGTTACAGGGTGCTGTAGATGTCGTAACGTATTCAATGCTACATGTTTTCTGACGCTGAAATATAACTGACTGGCAAACACGTCGACGGTCACCATCACACCGAACGCTTCTCCTCCTCTCACCCCCTCCCACTGCCACAGAGCTTCTGCAGTTCGGCATAAAATTCCATGTTTTCTCACAAACGAACTGAAATTTATCCCCCCGTCGCCTGCCCCCCGGTCTCTTGACAAAAACTTGCCGTGGTGCTTGTATGTAAATTAGCGTCGCATAATTCACGTAGCCGCAGTACCATTTGCTGCTCGTATTTCATGCGCGACTCGGCATTCTCGCCCTTGGCAGTGGGAAGGGGGAACATCCAGCTTCCTTCGGTCCCAAAGGAGCAGCCAAGACTTCGGTTCCAACTAACACTGCGGAAAATAAAAGTACATGCGGAGGAGAAGGAGGAGGAGGCAGCTGAGGTGTGAGGTCTAACACCCGAGGGAGGCACGGAGGACCCGTGTCACCATTAAGTATACTCGCCATTGGGAAAGGTAAGAAGGCGTTTTGAATACGGCTCGTAAAAAGACCATTCATAAATTGTTGACAAAAATCCAGGAATGCTGGGGAGCTAATCTCCCTAAAGAATTCTGAACAGAAAGGAAAGATATTAAATCTGCGTCACGAAGACACGTTGAGGAATACTAATGAGTAATTGCACTCCTGTGTTGAGACTGGTTTGCTGTGTCACCATATGAAAACTACTGTATCTCTATGCTCGTCGTCAAATATGTGGATTTTAGGGATACTAAGTGCTCGGTTCGCTAGACAAACAAATGGTTCAAATGGCTCTGAGCACTGTGGGACTCAACTGCTGAGGTCATTAGTCCCCTAGAACTTAGAATTAGTTAAACCTAACTAACCTAAGGACATCACAAACATCCATGCCCGAGGCAGGATTCGAACCTGCGACCGTAGCGGTCTTGCGGTTCCAGACTGCAGCGCCTTTAACCGCACGGCCACTTCGGCCGGCGCTAGACAAACAATTCAAACAAATCGTATTAATCAGTTTCATTACAAAATGAAACAAATGGCTCTGAGCACTATGGAACTTAATTTCTGAGGTCATCAGTCGCCAAGAATTAAGAACTACTTAAACCTAACTAACCTAAGGACATCACACAACACCCAGTCATCACGAGGCAGAGAAAATCTGTGACCCCGCCGGGAATCGAACCTGGGAACCCGGGCGAGGGAAGCGAGAACGCTACCGCACGACCCGTCTTGTTACAGCCATCTCTTCTCTATCGTTCCCGACTGGCGTGCCGGCGCTTGAATTTACGCCGTAACAAAAACCATCTGTGTAAGTCTGTGTGACGGCAATTTTTGCTGTGGTGTACGTTGCTTCCCACTCTCGGGTGGCATGATAAGGAATGGGTGCGACATGGACACATGTGTGAATCAGGTCGCAAAGGGTACAACTAAAAGACCGCAGTTCAGCAACACTGTCGGTGCCACATGATCAAATTTGTTGACCACTTTAAAAACGTACCTGTATAGAGAAAACCTTTGATGAGAGGTTGCGGGCTTCCAAATCAAAAGAATTGTGGCTCTCAATTACGTACCCTCTGACTCAAAGTTGAAATATTAAGAGTTTCGGCTGGTTTCGTTGTCTAGGGGCTGGGATACGTAGTTGCCTCATTACGAGCCAAACACTGCTGAGTGTACAGTATACAATATTAAAATACACATGAATCGAATGGTCGGAGGTTCCTATCACTCGCCAATTACGAATTTTGAATTATATAGAAATTTATAAATGAAAGATTGCAATTAAGTAAATTCTGCAGGTACTATTTTAATGACTTTAAGTGATGGTTACGATAGCAAAATTACGTTTAAGAATGCCCTTTATTATTGCAAAACGCTTAATGGTGTCGATGGTCCAGCAGTTAAATAAAACATAATTTGAATGACAGGAAACAATAGATTCCTACTTCACGTAATTAGTTATGAACAACAAAATAGCTCGCGAGATATTCACTTCTAAACGCATACTACGTCTTCGCTGCAGAAGCCACAGAAGTCTCACAAGAGCACAAGTCGCATGCACGCGCAAACTGCTCCACTCTCCAAGTCTTTTCTGCGACTATCCGTCGCGATTTTCTGTCCAGCACTCCCGTGTCCTGTCCCGCACTCCATGCTCCTCCGCCACTTCGGTAGTCGCCTGCTGTGGTAAAGAGCGCTGTGATTGGCTAGAGTGCTTCCGCCATGTCTTCAAGCCCATGCACACTCACAGACATATTGAAACACATACGAAATACTGGATTTACATTTAAATAACTAGAAATTAAATAAATATGTCTATGGATGGACCTTAAACCCGCTCTAACATACAATATAAAACACATAAACAATTCAAATAAACATATATCAAAGGAACAGAAACAAAAGGTAGGCTAGTAGTGTAATGTCTCTGTGCTTTCTAAAACACAATAAATATTTAACCGATTTCTTCGTGAATAGGATATATCAGATATAAACAAAGACATAGATAAATAAATATATTTATAAGCATGCTGCCATCGTTTTTTTCGTGTCAAAATGGTTCCAATGCCTCTGCGCAGTATGGGACTTAACATCCGAGGTTGGCTCAAATGGCTCTGAGCACTATGGGACTTAACAGCTGAGGTCATGAGTCCCTTAGAACTTAGAACTACTTAAACCTAACTAGCCTAAGGACATCACACACATCGATGCCTGAAGCAGGATACGAACCTGTGTCCGTGGCAGTCGCGCAGTTCCGTACTGAAGCGCCTACAACCACTCGGCCACTGCGGCCGGCTTTTTCTAGCGATTAGTCATCAGATCGTATACATTAATTGGTTGTTTGCAGCAGTGTGCGAGTAATGTTGCTGTGGCATAATGTATAAACGGAGCAGCCGGCCGCGGTGGTCTCGCGGTTCTAGGCGCGCAGTCCGGGACCGTGCGACTGCTACGGTCGCAGGGTCGAATCCTGCCTCGGGCATGGATGTGTGTGATGTCCTTAGGTTAGTTAGGTTTAAGTAGTTCTAAGTTCTAGGGGACTGATGACCACAGCAGTTGAGTCCCATAGTGCTCAGAGCCATTTGAACCATTTTTATAAACGAAACATGTAAGCCACATTCTCGCCACACTCAGAAGTTACACGTTTCGTTATTACATCTTGCCACAGTTACATGACCCCCCACACTGCTGCACACAATCAATAAACATGTACGATCTGACGACGAATCACTAGGCGGTTTGAAACCGGTGGTGGCGTAATAAAAATTGAAGAACAAAACAAAATGCGACTGGCTGCAGTAATTTCAAGAAACCTTTATTTATCACAGTCGCAGTGATCCTCATCCACAATGGATAAAGATTTTAATAAGACAAGAAATATCTTCGTCTCTTTCTTGTGCTTCCGATACATTGATTTGAATTGTTTCGAACAACTCTATACGTCCCGTCCATAATAACAGGACCATTTTCACACAGGATTTTCTCCGTTTCTTCACAACAGAACACCATCAGCCTTTGTTCAAAAGCAGACTCGTCGTCAGATAAAAAAAGAAAAGAAAAACGAAAACATAAAAAGACCTTCAGGTAATTTCAAAAGGTGTCGCCCTGTTGAATCTCCACACCAGAGTGATGGTTCTTGGTCTACCCAATAGCTTCCGTCCCTCCTTTTCACATTTCGGTCATGAGGTACTTATAATTTACAGAGAAAACCAAAGTTTTATCTTTCATGTCTTACTATTCCGCTGTAACAATTTGGGAAAATGCGCTTGCTTCGTGGACTCTTTTCCTGCAGTTACAGATTCGTTTCTTACTCCGAACACCTGCCTCGCCAGTTGGGTAAGAATGTTGCTGTTCAGCCTTCATTCTGATATTTATAGTCTCTATACAGCCTCGGAACTCCGGAATTCACGGACAAGCTGGTCATATATCACTGCATTTTTCGCTCGCGTGGTAGCGATAACCATCCTTGAGTGTGAAACTCAAGTAGCTTGGGCCTAAGAAACTATGTGGAAACGTAGGCTGTCGGCGAGGGCACTACCTGACTGAAGGTAACAACACCTCCGCTCTATTGATCAACTAATGTGAATCAGCGGTGGGGGAGGCTCTGGACGGAAAACCTACAGTGCGAAATAGTTTAGTCAGAAGTCCCACGGTACTCCGACACCTGAAAAACGTTGGAAACACCCCAGTCGGAAAGCCCATTCAGCGTAAGAGCACACTGAACGCTTTGGTGCGCTGCAGAACAGCAACCAGGCTCTCATGCGACTCAGGTGACCATCCGTCCACAACTGACACAATTGATTTCTGTGAAGTGGTGTGCGTGCGTCCGCCCGCGCTTGCGCGCGCCCGTGTGTGCGTGTGTGTGTGTGTGTGTGTGTGTGTGTGTGTGTGTGTGTATGTGTGTGTGCGCGTGTCTCTGTTAGTCAGCTGTATGTAAACAGAGCTGTAGGGAGCATCGACATGAAGATATGACAGATGGCGGCAAGGAACTATCGTGTTTGGACATTCCCTTAACAACACCGTTAATGAAATTATCCGAACTGTTGGGAAATCAATGCGGACTTTCCATCATGTCCACAAGGAATGGTGTGTCACTTGGACGCCCAATCGACACATACTGCAGATGTTTGTCACACTTTCTCAATAAACCGCCGTTTTAAACGGACAGGAACTGTTGTTGACGGTTAATGGAGATCCATCTCAACAAGTTTCCGAGCGAACATTGCGAAAGGAACTGCATACAGTGGCAGCTGGAGTTATGAATTTTGCGAAAGGCCCTTGCTGAGAGCGGCACATAAAGCTGCAAGTCTTCATTTGCCCAAAAGATACAGTGACTGGACAATATCTGACTGGGGGCTTCTTTTCAAACGATGCAAGACTCGAGTGTACTGACAACCACACGAGGCTCTCATTTTGCAACGTGTGAGAGGTGTAGTGAGGTAGGAGGCAGTTCTGTGATGATGTTTCGGTGGTGTTTTTGATGCTACGTCTTGGGCACACTCGTACAGGTTATCGTGAACAGGAACCACGGTGTTTATCTCAACACTGTTTGTCCTGAGTATTGCTTTTGTTTCTGTATCTTCATGACGAAGGAAACTGTGGATACTCCCGTCTTGCAAGATGACAACAGCCGTAATCAAAGGGCTGTATCTCCTGGTTTGAGGCACACTCACACAACCTATAGCAACTCCGTTGTCTCGATAAATCACTCGGATTTTACGCCAAAATTTCAGGCTTTATTTGAATCAGTGACTGAAACGTGGCAACGAGAACCTTCACATTTTGGAAGGTATAAAATTTTTAAATTTTTGTTCTGAATTTAGTTTGTAAACAGTTTGATTTACTTAATTTTGGGGCGCCGAATTTACTAGTAAAATCAATTCATCTCTACCATGCCACGTTTCCTAGGCACACAGCAGCATCAAAAACACTGCTGGCGAACATCGACAGAATTTAAACAAACAAGTAATTTGTATTTTGAACTTTAGAACGTTATAATATTTAATATGTATATAACGACATGACGCAAATAGAAGATACTAATTAGTTCACAACATAATTACAAGTTTCATCTTCTTTAGTACTCGAAAAATGTGAGTGGTATGTTCTTCTGTTTGCCATTTCATCGCTCTCCCTAACAAGACCCCAGCAGTAATCGGCAGACATGGAACAGTTCCAGTGACCCAGATAACCATGGGTCATTGTATGGATGTCTTGCTGAAAACAGTCAATCTGTTCATCGCTTACGGCTTCCAAATTTTTCGAAAAGAAATAAAGGTGGGAATGTAAAAACCTAACATTAAGCGACTTTCTGACCCCACGTTCTTATAGCTGCATAACATATCATTCACAAGAAATATCATCCCTTCTGTTGTCCAAAAAGCCCTTAACATCTGTTTTGAAAGAGGACCAATCCGATAATTTTGGATCTGATGTCATGGTTACAAGTTATAAATAGGAAGAGGCAACACTTCATCTCGAGGCACAGGCAAATGCACAGAAGGGTTATTTTGATAGTTTATTTCATGACTAGTTTTGCTTGAATGCCCTGTAATAATGGAAGGTAGAAAAAGCACTTTGAAAAGTGGTATTTAGGCTCACGCCACGTCATTGAGCAGCCAATGGCATGGCTCGATGTTTTTTTTTTTTTTCAACCTTTCGACTGCAGTAACAGTACAGATAATGCAGGCAATATGAGGTGCAGAATTTTTATCTTGTTCACCAAAAGGAGAAACAAAATACAGTTTATATCTCTTCTTGACGAGGAAGTGATTGTGTGTCTTTCAGATTTTGGGGCGAATTTCCTACACATGTGGCAAAAGTTGTTGGCGTAGTTTGGACAACGACGCCTGCCAGATACTATTTTTAGTAATTCCAAGTTTTAAATACCAAAACCTTCCACTGCCTATCACAAGGAACACTCATTGAGGTAACTTTGTTGGGTTGATGTCATTATGATTCTTTTGCTTTATGGATTATCTTGCCATGAGATGAGTAATGTTTAGACTCTTAAGTCTTCTTAAGTAATAGAACCCAGTACGTTGTCCTCGATGGTGAGTGTTCATGGGAGGTGAGGGTATCATCTGGAGTGCCCCAGGGAAGTGTGGTTGGTCCGCTGTTGTTTTCTATCTCCATATATGATATTTTGGATAGGGTCGATAGCAATTTGCGACTGTTTGCTGATGATGCTGTGGTGTACGGGAAGGTGTCGTCGTTGAGTGACTGTAGGAGGATACAAGATGACTTGGACAGGATTTGTGATTGGTGTAAAGAATGGCAACTAATTCTAAATATAGATAAATGTAAATTAATGCAGATGAACAGGAAAAAGAATTCCGTTATGTTTGAATACTCCATTAGTACTGTAGCGCTTGACACAGTCAAGTCGATTAAATATTTGGGCCGGCAGCCAGCGGTGGTCTAGCGGTTCTAGGCGCTCAGTCCGGAACTGCGCGACTGCTACGGTCGCAGGTTCGAATCCTGCCTCGGGCATGGATGTGTGTGATGTCCTTAGGTTAGTTAGGTTTAAGTAGTTCTAAGTTCTAGGGGACTGATGACTACAGATGTTAAGTCCCATAGTGCTCAGAGCCATTTGAACCATTTTTAAATATTTGGGCGTAACATTGCAGAGCGATATGAAGTGGGAGAAGCATGTAATGGCAGTTGTGGGGAAGGCGGATAGTCGTCTTCGGTTCATTGGTAGAATTTTGGGAAGATGTGGTTCATCTGTAAATGAGACCGCTTATAAAACACTAATACGACCTATTCTTGAGTACTGCTCGAGCGTTTGGGATCCCTGTCAGGTCGGATTGAGGGAGGACATAGAAGCAATTCAGAGGCGGGCTGCTAGATTTGTCATCACGCGAGTGTTACGGAAATGCCAGGAACTCGGGTGGGGGTCTCAAGAGGAAAGGAGGCGTTCTTTTCGTGAATCGCTACTGAGGAAATTTAGAGAACCTGCATTTGTGGCTGACTGCAGTACAGTTTTACTGCCGCTAACTTACATTTCGTGGAAAGACCACAAAGATAAGATAAGAGAGATTAGGGCTCATACAGAGGCATATAGGCAGTCATTTTTCCCTCGTTCTGTTTGGGAGTGGAACAGGGAGAGAAGATGCTAGTTGTGGTACGATGTACCCTCCGCCACGCACCGTTTGGTGGACTGCGGAGTATGTATGTAGATGTGGATGTCTAAACAGAGGAGCAGTAAACAGTGCAAAACAGGAAACAAGGAATAAAAAGCTTAGAAACTAAAATATCTTTACGATTCCACACATCTAAATCCATACTAATTGATACATCACATCCAGATGCAAAATGGCTGTTAAATAATGTAATCAGTGAGTAGCTTCAGTTGGACTTGGCTGCCTGAAGATACATAAGGACTCTACTTTTCGTGGAACTGATCTGAGATCAGATATGGTGTTACACGGTACAAAAATGCTATTTTCTAGGGTTCACTAAATTTCTGCCCAGCTTCTTTGTTTCATAGTGGCACTAGAGGTGACGTTTCCTACTGTCTTAATGCTTACTACAGAACGTCAGAGGATACGTGAGAACAGTCGAAGAACTTTTCATAACTTTGTGCGACGAGAAGTTCTGTGCGACTGGAAGACAAAACTCGGAGGTGCCGTTGGTGAATAGCTTACGGGAGCCACATTCTTCATATTAGCGTCTGTGGTGACCTCAATGTAGACGGAACGTTAAACCACAATCTTCCTTCCTTTCTCCGCATTGGCTGGGCCACAGTGCGGCCAGATGTCGCTTTTACACTTTTATGTCAGCTTTTGTCAATAATTGTGCAATGTTTGTGAGAGGCTGCCAGGAGAATAGCTGTTGTGCACACGGATCTCGTTCATGGTCAAGGCGCTGGCAGACGGTAAAGAGGCTTTACGGACGACACGTGGCTGACAGAGTTCCAGCCACACTTTGAGCCCATTGTTTAAGAAGCTGCCAAACGCCCACTGGCCGTATTATTCGTGCCAGCTGTTCTACAGTAAGACCGACATTCAGTGTTGCGAGCATATAGTGTAAGACTTCTTTCGAGATGCAAGAAACTGTTAGTGCGACTCGGCTAAAGTTTTATGCTTGGGTGAACCGTGATATTCTAACGCAGATGTTAAAATATATTGGAATACTGACTATACTAAAATCTGTATTATAGCTGACCCGGCAAACGTTGTTTTTCGGTATAAAATATCTATAGTCTACAAGAATAATGTATACGTGGAACACGATGTATACGTGTAACACAAGAACCGTTGTTGGAGGGAGCTCGTGACAAAACAATAATAATGGCCGAAAACTGTGTAGGGGGTGAGAAAAGGCTTAGGGGGAAGTCCGGCAGTATCGGCCACTATTAGTTCTAGCGTTTCTACGGCAGATCGCGCGAATTTAACAATTGCAGCCGATACACGGCTCGTCCATGAGCATACACACATAGCGGCAATTTCGTGTCGAAACGTGTTCTCCAGCATTATGAATAAGGCCAAGCGCACACGCATCGGTTTTTATCGTACGTAAAAATATTGTACGATTAAATTCTTTTAGAGGAACAAAGGAGAGGATAGGAACTTCTTTGTTCCACTAAAAGAATTTGATCGTACGATAAATATCGATGCGTGTGCGCTAGGCCTAAATGTCGATGTGGCGAATGACGCGTGCTACCTAGTTAAACTTCTCGGTCTAGTTACGTCGATTCAAAGAGAGATATTCGAGTCGTTGCTTTTGGTACGTTTTTTTCAATTACCAATCTATAGAATAGTGAAAGACTATCACCGGTAGACACCTGGCGGGGATAGCTTATCAAGTGATAACTGATAAGTTATTGACCGGGGTTGAAAATTAGTAAATTACATAAATCGCTATTAAAAAATAGGGGTTGCTGCTAGATCGTTCTAAATTTAGGGTTGCGTGTATTTTGTAATGTCACAGCATAAAAAAATAAAAATAAAAAGTTCTGTCCAAAAAAGAAGAAAAAATTGTTTGGGGTGGACCACCCTTATCACTTACGGGTATGAAAAATAAATTACGACCGATTCTAAGGCGTACCGAATATACATGTAAAATTTCATCAGAATCGATCGAGCCGTTGATCAAAAGATAATTTATCAGTTATCGACCGGGGCTGAAAACTATTAAATTACTAAAACCGCTATTAAAAAATAGGGGTTTATGGTAGAAGGGTGAAAATTTAGGGTTGTGTGTATTTTTTAATGCCACATCATTAAAAAAAGTTCTGTCCAAAAAATAAGAAAATGTTTTTTGGGGTTGGACCACCCTTATCACTGTGGGGTATGAAAAATAGATTACGACCGATTCTCAGACTTACATGCAAAATTTCATGAGAATCGATCGAGCCGTTTCTGAGGAGTATTGCAACTAACATTGTGACACCAGATTTTTATATATAAGGATAGGACTCTCTGGGTTACGGGTGTTATGACAGAAGGCAAAGAGCGTGAAGGCAGCTAATGAATTATTCGAAAGGTAAATGGTCTATCATTGATCTATAACCAGACTCATTACAAACAGTTCACAGAACTCTATAAGCTATAAAAATACCTTTCTCAAACAATGGAAATATTACTAAAAACCGAGCGAGGTGGCGCAGTGGCTAGCACACTGGACTTGCATTCGGGAGGACGACGGTTCAATCCCGCGTCCGGCCATCCTGATTTAGGTTTTCCGTGGTTTCCCAAAATCGCTCAAGGCAGTTGCCGCGATAGTTCCTTTGAAAGGGCACGGCCGACTTTCCGTCCTTCCCTAATCCGATGAGACCGATGACCTCGTTGTCTGGTCTCCTCTCCCAAACAACCCAACCCAACTACTAAAAGCAGAAAGTGGGGAGTTTATGTGAGTGCAGATAGATCTCAACCGCAACTGGGATTGTCTAGAACTAGTACAGCTATGTTCGCGGCACATATGATAAAAGCTATAGGTGTTTTACGAATGAAGAAACTAGAATCAACTTCATTACACCGCTAATGAGCAATGGAACCATTTTATCGGGAAATCTAACGTACATGGACAGTATTTTAAGAATACAGTTGCGCAGCACAATAATTATCACTGGTGTTAATTTTAGAACCTCTCACAGAGTTCTTGTCAGTAAGTGGGTATTTTGAAAACTACTTCAGAATATATATATCTTCATTACTGTTTTTAGTCACTACTCGTTACCACCATTTCTCTTTCCTAAAAAATGAGAAGTGTGAACAACCTCCGCTAAGACTTCTTCAAGGGACCAACGTCAGTGCAGAGAGGAGAATTTAGTAACCAATCACATCGTATTAAATTTTATATAAATAATGAGGTCAAGTGTAAGACTGAATTAAAAGCCTTCCGTTGGGCAGTTGATGCCTCTCCATTCAAGAGTATCTTCACAGAAACTCTTAAATTTAGTGTTTTAGTTTTAAGTTTATAATCAGATTTATCATTGTATTGCAATGTCATTTCTGTGTATTGCACTTACATTAAAGTAAATGTATGTCTGCTACTTATTTCTACATCCCACTGATCATTTTCTTTGAAACTCATGAAATACAATGAATACAACGTCGTAATGTAGCTGTCAGTTTCAAAACTAAAGTACATGGAACTTCACACGAACTCATCAGTATGTTATTAGACGGAGTAAATTACAAAGATATTAATTCGACCTGTTATAGCGTGGGAGTGCCTCCTTGAAACCAACGCGGGTCATTGTTTAGGTGTGTTGATTGCTTCTTGTCCTGATGGTGCAACAATGCTACTCAAGTGTGCCCATACTATAGTTTGTATGGGGGAAGGGCCGTATGGTTTATTTTTAACATTCTGGAAGACGAGTGGTGACTTTTAAGTACCCATAAAAGTAATCAGATCCGACCATGTTAAAAACCTGTGGAATACTGACTTTGAAATCGTTTTCTTGAAAGAATAGCATCTAAATACACTATAGTCTTTTCTTTTCCTTGAGACTTAATGGGGGATGGGGGCAAGTGAGTTGCGCCCCTTCCCCCCTTGCCCATAGGTGTGGGCGTCCTTGATGCTACTAGATTTCCGCTGCTGTATCAACAAAGAGTTTCTTCGTCACAAATAGATTTATGACTGGCAACAGAAATTTTCTGACAGAAACGTAATATGCCTTGCCCGCCATTAAAATTGCGTCACGAGGAAGATATAAGAGACATGTACTTCCCGTGTGTACACAGCAGTTGTTCCCAGACTGGGAATAAGTACCGCCTGCGGGGTAAAATTAAATTTTCTGAGGTGTAAATAAAAGAATTATGTTTTACTTCCTCTCACTTAATTAAATTTAATTTTCAGAGTTTTACTATTACCACTATTTCAAGGTATTGTAATACTGATTACGTAAATTACAATATTACCCTTCTTTCAGATACTAGCATTAATGTGTGACACAATGTGTGAACAGCATCTTTATCCCATATTGTACCCACTAAACACACAACTTTGTAATTTGTACCTTGCATGTATGGCAGTCAAGTTGAAGTATATATATGTCACATATGCTTAAATATCTCGCGAAAATGCTTTCTCCGAGCTGTCAGTAGTTCCCGTAGTGGTCCAGAGAATGATTAGATATTTACTTCAGAAGAGATAAACGAACTCAGCACAAAGCCACAGTAGCTATATAATGACTGCTGCATTGCTGGAGGGCTTAGACAGTATTAGTAGTATTATTATTATTTCGTGTCAGACACAAAGGACTAGCACCTGAAGGCTTCTGAATTCCGCCAATTCAGGAGCCAGAAATCCAGCAATCGACTGATTTACAAAGAATGAGTATAGTGCGCAAATTGTACCTTAGTTGATTTTCAGCGGGTGGTGGAGAGTGTGGGAGAAGTATGTGCTTTTAGGAAGAATGTTCCGAGGAAGTATGGCCTGTAACAAGTGTCTCCACTCTGTGTGGACAGTTAGCTTCCCTTTCTGCGTGAGAAGCCGTGTGCAGGTGGCACTCACGATGCACTGAGAATAACTCCATCATTCTAGAAAATTTTTTTTTTTAGAGATAAGCAGTACCATGTGTCTAATTGACACATTAGTTCGTGGTTTTATTAAGACCTACAAAAACTGTAGGTCATTTCTTTTCATCATTTTAAAAATAAAAGTCCACAAATAAAATTCTTTTTCATTCTAAATATTAATTTGGCACTAATGTTGCGGAAGGGGGTAACTAGCTAATATTTGATTGCACTCAGAAGCAAATATCCCGGGAAGTTTGGGAACCGATGATTAACAGTACAGCAGGAACAAGACGTGATTAAAGTTCCGATTGATCAGGGGTTATACAGCGTGCGAAATTTAGTACACAGAGCTGCCATCCTCTGTAACAACAACGGCCTTAATCCGTTTTATATTTAGCCTAACTGAGTTTGGGTGACAGGTACCGGTACGTCTTTCCATGTTGGTGCATCTTTATGTCATATTTCATCAACCGTACCGGCTGCTAAGTCGCGGCGTGTTAGAATCTCGGCAACCCATGAGCAGATGTCTGCAGTGCTCGTAAGACCTGGAGAACGTGTTGATCATGCCAACAGTCAAATGCCCTCTCTGTCGAGATAGATCATAATAGCACAGAAACGTGATTTTTGCCTTATCTTGTTGAAAGCTAACATCACAAGGACCTCGACGATAGGGCATAGCCGTCACCTGAAAACCTTATAAGTGTAACAGCTACTGTGTAAGTTACTGGTTATTTGAAACAGAGGTCGCCATGCGTATGTTCCTACCTGGAATTTAAAAAAAAAATAGAATTTAAAAATGTTCATTAAGCAATGTAACCAATAACTACACAACTAAGCTTGCAAGACAAATGGCAACCCCAAGAGCATTCATTACAGGCGTCATTTAACACCATGTACCTCCACCCATTGACTTGTTGATGGCCTGGATTCGATTAGAAAGTGAGTCTACAAGGATGCACAAGTACATCGCATCCACACAAAACCACTAGCTGAGGATTCGATCGCGCAATTCCACCAAATTTCTGGGCCGCTGGTGTTGGCATTTTACCCGATGTTCCAACATGCTCCACAGATTCTGTATGGGGTTCAAGTCAGGTGATTTTGCAGGCCAGTGGATACGTCATAGCGTGGCCGTTACATTCACTCATGTCCACGTGCTATATCCGGTTGAAACATAAATGTCTCACTTACCGCTACTACCTTATGCTCACGTAGAGGTAGTGCGCCACGTGTCTCGATTGCTGCACCATCTGTAAAGACTAAACGATTAATTTGTGCGTGCTCACTATAGTCACTAATCTCTCGTCCGATGAGCTTATTTAATTTCTATGGGTCATATATGCCAAAGGCGTTTTCTTGAAACAACTATAAATATTACTAAATAAGTAAGATACAGTGCTGATATCTAATTACAGTAGTCAAGACATGCGAGAATTAACGTTCTATTAATTCTGTGCTATCCTTAGGTATCGTGCAGAGTGTGGTAAATCGTAGGGCTAGTCGGACTTAACTGAGTTACGAAAGTTAAATTCTAGCAAGTCCCCACCGAAGACATTGAACCATCGAATAATTATTTTAAGTCTCAACAAGTTTTAGCACTCTTAGTGCTAAAGCCCTTCAAACGTTAAAGTATCTCAAGTTGCTCATCTCGCGCCAGACACCAAGTTCCTCACGAAGTTCAGGTCCTGAATTTAGCTCGTTCCGACACTAATACCTTATCGAAGCAGCTAAACTGCCGCCAAAAGCAACACAGATGCGTCGCACCAACCGGTGTCGTACAGTTGTCCTCCCCTCATTTGTGTCTCGAAACTATGAGTCCCCAATTGACACTGTCACGATTCACCAGACTCAAAAAGTTCATCTCTTGTAAATAACACATCGTAATTCCAAAGTAATTGCACCCTGATTTACACCTTCAATTTCTGAACAAGTAGACGCTAAATTCATTTTGTCTAGCTTAGATGTTTTATGAGCTATTGTGATTTATAGCATCTGCATAAAGCATAATTATTAAACAGTTAAAATATATCTTAATTTTATGCTCATAAACTAAGTAGGGTGGTTTCCGTATATGAAAAACCACGAATTTCTAATTATGGACTTACAGTTGACATACTGTTCTGGTTCTCTGACAACTAACGATATTAATAAAACGTACCTTCTGATCATACATTTACATCTATACCCTGCATTCCACCTTATGGAGTGAGACGGGTGTTACCTTGCAATCAACTTTGCAATCTGTTCTATACGGTACGAACCTGTTCACAGCGTTAACGTCTGTGGTATCACATTTTATTACGGAAATAACTGTGTCAGATTCTGTGGTGCGTGTAGGAGCCAAAGACGGTACTCCTTGCATAAGGAAAGCGAACATTATCATTGCAGTTTCTCTGATACTTATTATATCTGTTCTCGAATGTAATACTATAGTCCGCATCTCGTGGTCGTGCGGTAGCGTTCTCGCTTCCCACGCCCGGGTTCCCGGGTTCGATTCCCGGCGGGGTCAGTGATTTTCTCTGCATCGTGATGGCTTGTTGTGTGATGTCCTTAGGTTAGTTAGGTTTAAGTAGTTCTAAGTTCTAGGGGACTGATGACCTAAGATGTTAAGTCCCATAGTGCTCAGAGCCATTTGAACCACTTTTTTGTGATATTATGACTCGGATTTTGCTCTTGCTCTGATGAAAACGAAGGTAACTTATAATTGTGAATATGACTTGTTACTACTTGATGGTAAGAGTAGAAGTTGTATTCAAGGAAGAAATAAAAGACAACGCATCTCTGATAAATAATTAGGTGAGATTCAAAGGTAAATATTACTCTTTCTAGTCATTATAATGACTATAGCAGGTTTCAGCTACACTACGTCGACCTGGAGTTGGAAAGATTTTGGCGAGATTACCGAACGAACCTGCACATAAACACGAGGACTTTCAACAGACTCAAGAGCACGGTACAAGAAATTTGCCCCAGCTCTTTACCAGTATATTACCACACTACAAAACACACACAAGGCGAGTTTAGTTTCAATGGACATTTCAATACACTATTTGAAAATCTAGAATACATGCTAATCTTGTTGTGATTACGTAGGCTTTCTTGGCGTAATTAGTCTTGAAAGTCTCTTCGGGTTTGCTACCGGATGCTAAAATCAACTTGACTCGATATTTCGGCGATCCAACTGGTCGCCATCTTCTCAGCGTGAGACATCAGCAGAAGCAGCATTCTCCTGAAGATGGCGACCAGTTGTATCGCCGAAATATCGAGTCAAGTTGATTTTAGGATTTTGCAGCAAACCCGAAGAGCCTTTCAACACATGCTAATCTTGTCTTCAAAACTATGAATTACCACAAAAATAACAATATACGCAGATTACAGTTACAACATGAATGAGTACACTACCTAGATCGCTTTTCATAGACTGATGTGATTTATATTACGATACGATAACAGTGTCTAATATACAATATTAACCACATGCCACCGTACGCTGCGTGGCGTCGGGTACCCTGTACCACTACTGCCATTTCCCCTCTTGTTCCACTCGCAAATAGAGCGAGGGAAAAACGATTGTATATGTGCCTGTCTTATCTTCGTTGTCCTTACGCGAAATGTATGTTGGTGGCAGTAGAATAGTTCATTAGTCACCTTCAGATGACAGTTATCTTAATTTTCTCAGTATTAGTCCTCGGAAAGAGCGTCACCTTCCTTCCAGGGATTCCCATTTGTAATTCTCACATAATGTTGGAACCTACCGGTAACAAATATAGCGGCCCGCCTCTGAATTGCTTCGATGTCTTCCAATAATATGACCTGCTGCGGATTCCAAAGACTCGAGCAGTACTCAAAAATAGGTCGCACTAGCATCGTATACGCGGTCTCCTTCACAAATGAAACACACACCTTCGAAAAATTTTCCCAGTAATTAATGATTTTTACCATTTGACGATAATGATGTTATACTTCGCCTAACGTGAGGCTGTGAATACTTTAATACACCTGATGGTGGTCACTCGACAAAAACTGGTTGTGTACATAAAGAATTTTACCAGTGACTTAAGGTTTCAAATATACAGGGTGATTATAATTAAAGTTAAACTTTCAAACCGCTGTAGAAATAACACCATTGGTCAGAATGACGTCAAATTGCAACGGAATCTTATCGGAGAAGGGGGAAAACGTATGTCAGAAGAAAAATAAATAGTTACAAAATGTAGCAATAGATGGCGCCGTAAGCATCATAATTTAATAGTGGTGGATTACAAATGACAAACGAATCTTACAACAATGCCTAAGGTATACGTTTGGCGTTAAACAAACTGTACTACTCATTGTGCATGGGTGTACAGGTGTGATACTGTTAGTTACGTAAACGCATCCATCACGAAACGGTCATATCACATCGGATGGGACAAATCGGTTTTTAATTGTCCTGAGGCCAAAAACCGCATAAAAAGAATCAGTCACATCGGTTTTTAATTGTCCTGACGCAAAACAGCATAAAAACATCAAGCAAAATCAAATTGGATTATTAATTTCCGCGTGACTGCCGCATAACTTGTTACATATGCTGTAGACTGTTTTCTGCAACAAGCTGAAATCTAGAAACAGCATGTTCCACAACTGATCGAAGTGTTTTCATGGTCACGTTCAGAACGTGTTGCACAATGCCCTCAATGCAGCTAAGTTTGCAGTCGAGACACTGAACACAACATCTTTCAAGTAGCCCCACAGCCAGAAGTCACACGGATTAGGATCAGGTGATCGGGAGGACAAGACAGTAGGGAAATGGCGGCTGATAATTCTAGCATTTCCGAAATGGCGCCTCAACAGCTGCTTAACTGGATTTTCAATGTGCGGATGTGTGCCATCTTGCATAAAAATGATCCCCTCCACACATCCTCGCTGTTGGAGAACTGGAATGACGTGGTTGCACAAAAGAGACTCATAGCACTTACCAGTGACGGTACAGGTAACAGGAAGGGAAAAAATGACCCTATCATAAATGATGCCGTAAACCTGCCCCACACAGTGACCTTTTCGGGATGAAGTGGTCCTGATTGATTTTTGTGCGGATTTTCCTTTGCCCATACTCAACAATCCTGTGTATTGACTTAACCTGTCAGATGGAAGTGTGCTTCATCTGTCCACAAAATCTTCCACGGACAATTATTGTCCACTTCTATGCGAGCAAGAAATTCTAAAGCAAAGGTGTCTCTTGCTAGCGGGTCAAGAGGAAGGAACTCGTGCATATGGGTAATTTTGAATGGATAGCAAAGAAGGATGTTTCGTAGGATTTTACGCACTGTGCTCACGCGTATGTCCAATGTTCGGGCAATTCTCCGTGCACTACACGTTTGCACACCACCACTCGTCTCCTCATTGCATTGTTGTGGCCACTGCTTCCACTAATGTCGAATCAGTTCGTTTCCTCTCTGTACCAGACTGCACACCAAAATAACCCGTCTTTTCTAATTTCCGTATCATTTTCTCCTGACCCACGGCAGTCATCGGACCAATGCCTTTTTTCAAACCCATCAGTGTCCGGAACTTCTGAAGAGCGACTTGTGCAATCTTCATTCTTGTTACACAGCTTTACAAGCAGAGTGCGATCCCGCATTGAGACAGTCACGGCGAACGTTGCAGACGAGAAAGGAGGAAAAGCCGTGTACCCAGCGCGTTTATACCAACTTCAGTGGGTTGTGCGCGTGACAGTTGTTTTCGAAAATGGTTCAAATGGCTCTGAGCACTATGGGCATTAACATCTATGGTCATCAGTCCCCTAACCTAAGGACATCACACAACACCATGTCATCACGAGGCAGAGAAAATCCCTGACCTCGCCGGCAATCGAACCCGGGAACCCTGAGTTGTTTTTGTTTACGTTTTCTGACACATACAGCACCACCTATTGATCAATTATTACACTATTGTTTCTCTTCTGCTATCCGTTTTTTCCCCTTCCCCGATAATATTCCGTTGCAATTTGACGTCATTCTGACCAGTGGTGTTATTTCTACAGCGTTTTGAAAGTTTAATTATAATCACCTTGTACAAAAGCTGTGGGCACCTCGTCATCAAGGAAATGAGAAATGTTTCTGCTGACGACAGCCAGCTTGCGTAAAGATTCTGCTGAAGTCAAAACTTATTTTTGAAAGTTTGTTCTCACATCAACAGCATCTCCTTTGGTTCCCCCCCCCTTTTCGCTTTTCCCCTCCTCCCTCCTTGTTTTCCCCCTCATCTGTCTAGGTCCACCCCGCCATCTGCCCTAGGCTCTGGTGTGTCCTCTTTGTGCCGACATTTTAGTGCAGTGTTTACAGTGGGTGTTCAGTGTTGTGTGTCTTTTCCGAAGTGTTGCGAACGTCCATCATACTGTCACTGAGTGTGCTTTTATATCTCTTTCGAACAGAAACCAGACTGTCACCACGTTTTTTAATTGTGTGTCTACTGTGTTACCTGTCTGCATCCTGTGTTTTTAATCGCTTTGCCAACCCTTTCCTTTCCACTATTTTCCGCCATTTTACAATTTAAGTCCCCGTTTTATCGCCTGCTTTTATTGTTTCTTAACTTCTTCTTACGTTTTAAAAAGTCTGTAGGCTGCAGAGCAGCGTAATAAGCTGCTGCCTGCCCGCCCCCTTCGGGGGGAGTCGAAATACAATAAAGGAAAAAAAAAACAGCAAATTCAAATAATAATATTAGAGCACTCGCGAAAAACCCATAAAAAGGTTATGAATTCGATAAATTGGTGTGGAATAAAAATGTGTCAAGAGAACATTTGAATCACTTTATGTTATTATTCAATGATCCAATAAGATATTGCCGTGTCAAAGTTGAAGTCGTCCTTCAACGGACCACCTGGAGTGCAATTCCGCATCAGCAAAAAAGTAACTCCACACAATCAGAAATTCCAGTAATTATGTTAAGTAAGTGGGAATTTACATACGCCATAGCATGCAGTCACGGATGAGTTAATGAAACACCGATGTTGATCGTTGAACCTGAAACGAAACTTTCACTTTTGATCAACAAATCTTGATCTTGTATTTAAAAGAAAGTGTATTTGTGGCACTGAAATGTCTACAACGAAATATTACGCTAAGGTGCACTTGCTATCAGTAGTCACAGCGTGAAAACGAACATCAGAATGGATAGCCAGACAAATCATCTCTCAGGTACAGGCAGCGTCCTCGCAGTGTATGCAGCACAGAACTCTATGCACAAGCATTGAGTGAAGAACACAAAATACTTTTGTCCCGGCAGTCAACCTGGGAAAGTTTTCGGAAAACTCTCATGTTCTGAGACAAGACTGGGCAATCAGCTATTCCTCTAAAATAAGCGTTTGTATACAGCTTCTCTAGGCAGCCAAAGTCTACAGCATGCTTTAGCAGACGAAAACCCGAACACAGAGTGTCATTAATACGTGGCTATCAACTTGGGCATGGCGCCTTTGAATAAGTCCTGACTATCTCTCCAACTTTGCTTATATCGGTATCCTTGGTGTCGTCATGTCCATGTCCTGAGAACATGTATGTTTTGTCAGTTCCTATCCACGAACTGGGATCCGTGTGACTTTGAATGATTGTTAAAGCCTTTGTTCGATGACAGAAGCTAATAGGCTCTTTGACATTGGTAAACACTGTGTAAGTTACATGGATTGTTCTGCTCAGCCGCCTGTTGATCATGAGTCCTTAGATACCTCACATATCTTTGTTCGTACCATGTCCCACAAATGCCCACACATTCCCTGCTTCGTCGTTGCTAAGTGCAAGTGGTGATTGTTGTGGTCAAACGCGTTTTCCAAGTCAAGGGATATAAGTAGAGATTCAATTTTGGTTGTGCTGTGGACTCTGAGATGTCGTTAAACCTTAGCTATGCTTCGTCACTGACTTTTATTTCTCTATTCTTCTCTTGTCGTCACTTTTTTGGAATTATTGTTATCAATACTTCTTTCAGTATGGGAGGCATTGTTCGCGATCCATTATACATTTCTATGAGATACAGCTTCATTACGTCTCAGTACGCTTTATAAAACTTAATATGTATTCCTTCCGAATCTGGTTATTTCCTAGGGGAAGCTGTTCTTTACTAAATCGGCTATTTATCGCTTCCAACATTGAAGGTTTTCATCTTCATTTCTGGCGTTATTTTTATAATTTAACAGGTTAGCTGCTCTCTCCTCATCTGTGTGTTCTGTGTACAGAGACGGAAGAGACATTCCAATTTCAATAACTTTTTAGGATTCCGTACCCAGAGTCGATGAAAACGTAATCCTTGTAGAATCTCTTTGTTGTCCCTCTATTAGTCTCTGCGTCTTTCTGTCCGATGGTTAAGACCTCTTTTTCTTAGCAACGGTTGGAGGTATAAGCTTCAAATTTATGTGACATATTAAGGTCTACGGTTATGTGGCGGTGTGAAAAATTTAAACTTCTAAGTCAGTGCAGTCAAGAGATGCTGCCATTTACGTCACGTATTTTGATATTCGCAAACTCACTCGTCAGGACTTAAAGGGGGACTTTCCATTGAGCTGAAATTTGACAAGAAGCAACGTTTCACAGTACAAGTAATACAACCCTGGAACAAGTAGAGATATCAAGTTGAAATTTGTGTCAAATATTAAGGTGCGCGGTTCTTTCCAGGTGTAAATAATTTAAGCTTCTAAGTCAGTGCTATCAAAGATACTGCCACATATGTCATATACTTTGATACTAGAAAACTCACTCGTCAAAATCTATAATGATCTATCTATACATACGTATACATGTCGGGCCTAGTGCTGTACTGGTAAAGAACATGCATGAAAACCGATAGAACATGGTAGTGAATCTCGGTCTGACCATGAATTTTTCAGTCATCGTTTTGATCTGGTCCTCACCTGTCATCATTGTGAGGAGGTTATAACACGTGCTAAACTTCACGTCCCGTTTCTCCGGTTGGATAACTGAGGTAGGTTAGGGACAGTCAGGTCATCGACGTGGCGTCCAATATGAAGACTTGCACCAGTTCATCGAGCCACACGAAACTGCACACAGTTCAGAGTGTAGGGACCCCCGGAACGAGAATCCCACTCACACTCGTTCGGTTTCTTATTACTTATAATTCGCCTGTCTCTTTCATTAGTTTCTGTAATGTCTTGTCGTGTTTCGTACTTCATTCACTAGATAGTACGTTGATGTCTATTTTTCCTGTATTGCCTTGTATATTTTAACTGTTATTTTGTATCAGTAAGATTCGTAGTGACGTACTGTTCAATATGTGTGCTTTCGTTTTACCGTACTTTTCTAAAGCGTTTATGTCTCATTCTTTCTCTTGTATGTGTATCTCGATGGATAAAATAAGTTACCTTTAGTTATGCTTTTTCAGGTCATTGCCTTTTGGAATGCATCATCCTGTTTCTCCTCAACTTTTATTTGTCATAATGAAGAGGCTTTCAGTGCAGGTTGTATATTTGGACCCCCATAGTTATTTTTGCATTAATCCCATATGCATTTTATTTTACATCGTTGCTTCTTTGGTTTGTGTGTATTTCCCAAGAGCTTCGCCCTCTGCAAATTAAGTGGGATATAAACTAATTTTGCAGTGCTAGGCACTGTGGTCAGAAGAACTCACAGACAATTTCTCAGTTCGGACAAGTCGAAGCGCCGTGATGCTCAGTGTGCATATGTGGCCTAAAACGCTAGCTATTGATTATGCTGCAAACACTTATCCAGGACTATTATCATTTATCAGCTCTCAAATGTCTTGCAGCACTAAACTGTTGACTAGTTTCTTCTCATCTGCTGAAGTTAGGTATTTGAATTTACCATGAAATAATCTGAGCGTTTCTTCATGTATGTGTGCGCGTTCTTGAGTGTATATGCGAGTGTGTGTGTGTGTGTGTGTGTGTGTGTGTGTGTGTGTGTGTGTGTGCGTGCTTGTGTGTTTGGAGGGGGTGGGATGTTGTGGTAATTTACTTCGGCTAGTATTTACAATTTTCACGCTCTTGCTTCGGAATATGTTGAAGCGATGTCCTTTTTTGCCCTTTGCATTCTCATTTGGTCTGACGTGTATCGTGACAATAGAATGAAAAATTAAAGCTACGTGCTTCACGCGTAGCGTGAAAGCGCTCGCGGTGCCACGGAAAGTGAAATTACCAAGTCCTTGACATTCTTTTTCTATTAATAAACTCCTGTGTAGTTCAGGCAATATATATGGTGAATTCTAAAGTTTTGTATTTTTGAAATTCTGAAGGTTTCTCGACATACGTAAAATTTTGAAGACTATGTTTTACTCATTAAGTACTGCATATAAAGTGAAAACTTTGGTCTTCTTATGTATCAAAGAGAAAATAAGTCTGTGCAATTTCGAGGCGGGTCGATACACTCTGATCTCGTTACGTCATGAGCAACACGTGGTAACCGCATAGCTGTGAACGTAGGCATTTAAAAACTGGGTGCGCTAGAAAACTTGTTACAAAACACAGCCTCATTAGCGCGGGCAGAAAACACCAACACGTGACGCTATGCTTCTGAGCTGCTTTCCCAAATTTCACCGAAACGGTGCTGCAAAAGAATCAACAAGCTGTCTCCGACAGTGTGGTCGGAGAAGACTCGTTTGTGGCTTTGAAACACATGGGAGGTAAGCTGATTAGTTATTGTGTATAAATCTGGTTTCTGATAGTTTCCAAGGATATTGAGAGTAACGGCTTAGCAAAGCTGCTTCACTGGTAAGTGGAGCAACTCTTATATCGTGTAACGAAGCTTATCTTAGTCAATGTGCTAGTTGTAGTGTTCTCTACTACCTGGGTTCTAAAACAAAAATGACATTAAAATAAAATGTTATTGTGTTTTATTCAGTAGTCAAGAATTTGATACCATGTGTAGAGACTATTAATTTGCGGCTTTCTGAAATTTCGTAATTTCGTAATTACTTTATTGCAAACTGTGTCGTTAATTATTTCTGGCATCGGATGTACATATGCTTGTCATCTGCTTCCTCAAAGGTGATGTCTCCATCTTTTTCCTCTCTCGTGATACTGCAAATGTTTGGGTAGAGGTATCTTTGCTTCCCACGAAATTCATGGACTTACATTTGACACTGAACAACGGGTGATATATCCTTAGTTAATGCTGGACCTTTAAAGTCCTCCTTTCCCATTCAAAGCGCTGGTTTATTTCTCTTTGTGATAGTACGCTGCCGGCCGGAGTAGCCGAACGGTTCTAGGCGCTTCAGTATGGAACTGCGCGACCGATACGGTCGCAGATTCGAATCCTGCTTCGGGCATGGATGTGTGTGATGTTCTTAGGTTAGTTAGGTTTAAGTAGTTCTAAGTTCTAGGTGACTGATGACCTCTGCTGTTAAGTCCCATAGTGCTCAGAGCCATTTGAACCATTTTGATAGTACGCACGTAGAAAACCTCAAAAATCTCTGTTATGTTTTCTATGAAACTGTTCTGAAGGGCCATTTTTAATAACGTTGTTCTAAAAAATTTCGTGAACACTGCATCCAACTAAGAATAATTGTTTCTCTTTCCTTGAATTTAGTCACAGATACAAATTCTTTCTCATTCAAAACGTCTGCGTTACTATGTTACAATGTTTCCTAAATACTGAATGGGTCAGCTGGTAACAGACGCAGTGGAACGCTGATTAGGTAAGTGTTTTTCTCCACTCTGTTGTCAGATTTGATAAGATAATCAAATCTGCTTACCCTTACTCCGTTGCTACGTTTGAATTAGCTAGACAAATAACTGTTATAGCTATTTTATGGGAGTAACTATTCTTAATTCATTATTAATAGGTTACTAAAATTGTCATAAATTCACAATTTGACAAGTGTCCTTTCTTTCTTCGTTCCTTCTTCTAGTTCCTTCCTCATTAACAGTTGGAATCGCAGTTAATCGTAAGTAAGTCATAATGCAACTAGGACCTCTTGGAAGTGAATGTGGCAACATGGTCTGATTGAGCGAACGTAGCAGTGAGTATGGAAAATCCTTTATGAGGGATCCAGAGAAAGGTTTGGAAAAGAAAGGAATTGAAAAGAAAAACTGAGCGGTTTTGGGCAAAAAATCGAGAGTTAGTTGTTGAGAGTAAGTAAGGTGGTAAAAGTAACAACAGATGTACTGCAGTGAAAGTCGTGACTTGGACTGTAAGGCCAATGAAAGTGAAGTGAATGGCACATCTAGCCATGTGAATGGATGATAGACAGAGCATTGAATTTCTTTGCAGATGTATTAAGGTTAGTGAGAAATTTAGAATCAAAGAGTAGTCAGACAGGGATGTTGCAAACCACTAAACCTATTTTTCGACATTCCAAGGGCAAGATTCCAGATGATGTACATAAGAAAAAAAGGGGTAATAGTTGTTAATAGAACACGACTGAAACACCATAGTTTTGCTGTGGCGTTTTGCTGCTTGCCTGTAATGAACACATCAACACCAAACGGAAGAACTTGACACAGGAAATTTGAGTGCTCCCCCAAAATGATTTACTATAAGACTAAAGTAACTTGTAACCAGAGCATCGAAGATGGATTAGTAAAGAATAAAGATGAAGTCATAGGATCACTTGAAGAGTTTTAGTTTTTAGGATACCTGAGGACAAAAACTGCATGGTATATGGCACCATCAGGTCAAGATATTTAAAGGCTCTCACTTTCAAAACATAAGATCCCAGCATAATTTTCGTGTGCATTTTTTTGTGAATTTCAATTGATACTCCAGCTGGAGCTGTATGCATCATTGTACTGTAACTGTAACAAGAACGCCATTTGTTAGGTGGGCAAGGATCTGTTTGCATACGTGTTATTATATCTCTCTTTGAGCAATCTAGTAATTGCAGATATTATTTTTGTGAGAAATGCGTCCAGAACAACACAGGACAGGTGAATGTACACAACTGGCCATTAAAATTGCTACAGCACGAAGATGACGTGCTACAGACGGGAAATTTAACCGACAGGAAGAAGATGCTGTGATATGCAAATGATTAGCTTTTTAGAGCATTCACACAAGGTTGGCGCCGGTAGCGACACCTACAACGTGCTGATATGAGGAAAGTTTCGACTCGATTTCTCTTACACAAGCAGCAGTTGAGCGGCGTTGCCTTGTGAAACGTTGTTGTGATTCCTCGTGTAAGAAGGAGAAATGCGTACCATCACGTTTCCGACTTTGATAAAGGTCGGATTCTAGCGTATCGTGATTGCGGTTTATCGCATCGCGACATTGCTGCTCGCGTTGGTCGAGATCCAATGGCTGTTAGCAGAATATGGAATCGGTGGGTTCAGGAGGGTAATACTGAACGCCGTGCTGGATCCCAATGGCCTCGTATCACTAGCAGTCGAGATGACAGCCATCCTATGCGCATGGCTGTAACGGATCGTGCAGCCACGACTCGATCCCTCAGTCAACAGATGGGGACGTTTGTAAGATAACAACCATCTGCACGAACAGTTCGATGACGTTTACAGCAGCATGGACTATCAGCTCGGAAACCATGGCTGCGGTTACTCTTGACGCTGCATCACAGACAGGAGCGTCTGCGATGGTGTACTCAACGACGAACCTGGGTGCACGAATGGCAAAACGTCGTTTTTTCGGATGAATCCAGTTCATGTTTACAGCATCATGATGGTCGCATCCGCGTTTGGCGACATCGCGGTGAACGCGCATTGCAAGCGTGTATTCGTCATCGCCATACTGGCATATCACCCGGTCGGATGGTATGGGGTGCCATTGGTTACACGTCTCGGTCACCTCTTGTTCGCATTGACGGCACTTTGAACAGTGGACGTTACATTTCAGATGTGTTACGACCTGTGGCTCTACCCTTCATTAGATCCCTACGAAACCCTACATTTGAGCAGGGTAATGCACGACCGCATATTGCAGGTCTTGTATGGGCCTTTCTGGATACAGAAAACGTTCGACTGCAACCCTGGCCAGCATATTTTCCTGACCTCTCACCAATTGAAAACGTCTGGTCAATGGTGGCCGAGCAACTGGCTCGTCACAATACGCCAGTCACTACTCTTGATGAACTGTGGTATCGTGTTGAAGCTTCATGGGCAGCTGTACCTGTGCAGTTTGACTCAATGCCCAGGCGTATCAAGGCTGTTATTATGGCCAGAGGTAGTTGTTCTGGGTACTGATTTCTCAGGATCTATGCACCCAAATTGCGTGAAACTGTAATCACATGTCACTTTAATATAATTGTCCATTGAATACCCGTTTATCATCTGCATTTCTTCTTGGTGTAGCAATTTTAATTGCCAGTAGTGTATAATAAAAGGAAACAAAGTGTATAAAAGTGCATTAGTTAGGCAGAAACTACATTCATCGTAACAGGGTCGATAGTACTAGACTGTGGCGCTCTGTTAGTCGTTGTGGTATTTTCTCTGTACAGCTCAGTGCGGTTGTGATGTTCGAGGAAAAACACGTGGAAAAATAGTTATATTGTGCCCATATAGCCCTAGGAATATGCTAGAAGAATTGGTTGGCAACTATTACATAATTAACATAACATTGCAGTGGGAGGAATGATTGGGAATATAAAAATTGTATATGGCACTGAACCGTGAAGTCTACAACAACAATCCAGCTATGTCCTATTTGTCTGTAAAGTACGGTATCTCGATACCTTTTTTCGTTCGACTTCTGTAAGTCAAGTATCAAACACAGTGCAGACAACTTGCTTCTTTCATTGACTATTTTTTACAATCCATCATCACGAAATAATTTGATTATTAATCAAAGCTTGGCAGTGAGGTAAAAAGTTTCTTCACGAACTACTGTTCAGCCATTGCTGTAAATTAATAGATTTATTACCTGCATGGTATTATCTCTATAAATATTTAAGTTCATTAGTTGAAGATTAGTAATATATCATGTAAATTGAATGTGGAGGACTGAGAAAGAAAAGGATAGGAAGGAACTAACGATATCAACTAAATGCGGAATCAGCGGTGACGAGTGAAAATATGTGCCGGACTGGGACTGAGACCCAGGATCTCCCTCTTACTAGGCAGTTACGTTAACCACTGGAGGACACAGTGTTTATTGCAAACGCGCTGACTGTCTCTGCACGCTGTCCTGCCGACCCAGATTTCCACCTAGGGCCACCTCTGCGCAGTTTCTGTCCATGTCCTCTATGCTCGCTAATTTTAGAGTCCCGCTGGAGGTCGAACGTAAACACGCATCCTCGCATTGCACATCGAGGCGAATCACTTATATGAAAGCGTCGTGTTTGTTCCTTCCGATTTGGCCCAATGAGCAGACACCACACATTCATTTATTAGTACTATACAGGGTGGCCCATTGATAGTGACCGAGCCAAATATCTCACGAAATAAGCATCAAACGAAAAAACCACAAAGAACGAAACACGTCTAGCTTGAAGGGGGAAACCAGATGGTGCTATGGTTGGCCCGCTAGATGGCGCTGCCATAGGTCAAACGGGTATCAACTTCGTTTTCTTTAATAGTAACCCTCAGTTTTTAATACATATTCGTGTAGTACGTAAAGAAATATGAACGTTTTAGATGGACCACTTTTTTCGCTTTGTGATAGATGGCGCTGTAATAGTCACAAACGTATAAGTACGTGGTATCACGTAACATTCCGAAAGTGCGGACGGTATTTGCTTCGTGATAAATTACGCGTGTTAAAATGGACCATTTACCAGTTGCGGAAACGGTCGATATCGTGTTGATGTATGGCTACTGTGATCAAAATGCCCAACGGGTGTGTGCTATGTATGCTGCTCGGTATCCTGGACCATATCGTCCAAGAGTCCGGACCGTTCGCAGGGTAGTTACGTTATTTAAGGAAACAGGAAGTGTTCAGCCACATGTGAAACGTCAGCCACGACCTGCGACAAATGATGATGGCCAAGTAGATGTTTTAGCTGCTGTCGCGGCTAATCCGCACATCAGTGGCAGACAAATTGCGCGAGAGTCGGGAATCTAAAATTGTCGGTGTTGAGAATGCTGCATCAACATTGATTGCACCCATACCATATTTCTATGCGCCAGGAATTGCATGGCGACGACTTTGAACGTCGTGTACAGTTCTGCCACGGGGCACAACAGAAATTACGGGACGATGAGAGATTTTTTGCACTCTTTCTATTTAGCGACGAAGCGTCATTCACCAACAGCGGTACCGTAAACCGGCATAACATGCCCTATTGGGCGACGGAAAATCCACGATGGCTGCGACAAGTGGAACATAAGCGTCCTTGTCGGGGTAATGTATCGTGCGGCATTATGGGTGGAAGGATAATTGGCCCCCATTTTATCGATGGCAATCTAAATGGTGCAATGCATGCTGATTTCCTACGTAATGTTCTACCGATGTTACTACTACAACATGTTTCACTGCATGACAGACTGGCGATGTACTTCCAACATGATGAATGTCCGGTACATAGCTCGCGTGCGGTTGAAGAGGTATTTCATGACAGGTGGATTGGTCGTCGAAGCACCATTCCATGCCTCGCACGTTCACTGGATCTGACGTCCTCGGATTTCTTTCTGTGGGGAAAGTTGAAGGATATTTGCTATCGTGATCCACCGACAACGCCTGACAACATGCGTCAGCACATTGTCAATGCATGAGCAAACATTAAGGAAGGCGAACTACTCGCTGTTGAGAGGAATGTCGTTACACGTATTGCCAAATGTAATGAGGTTGACGGGCATCATTTTAAGCATTTATTGCATTAATGTGGTATTTACAGGTAATCACGCTGTAACAGCATGCGTTCACAGAAATGATAAGTTCACAAAGGTACATGTATCACATTGGAACAACCGAAATAAAATGTTCAAACGTACCTACGTTCTGTATTTTAATTTAAAAAACCTACCTGTTATCAAGTGTTCGTCTAAAATTGTGAGCCATATGTTTGTGACTATTACAGCGCCATCTATCACAAAGCGAAAAAAGTGGTCCAACTAAAACATACATATTTCTTTTCGTACTATACGAACATGTAATAAAAATGGGGGTTCCTATTTTTAAAAACGCAGTTGATATCCGTTTGATCTATGGCAGCGCCATCTAGCGGGCCAACCATAGCACCATCTGGTTTCCCCCTTCAAGCTAGACGTGTTTCGATCTTTGTAGTTTTTTCGTTTGAAGCTTATTTCGTGAGATATTTGTCCCGGTCACGCTCAGTGGACCACTCTGTAGTTTACATATATGATTTTGTGAATTATTACCGTATTTACTACGATCCTAAGTTATTATGTAACTCAGTGCTACAATATATCACATCGCTTTCACATCTTCGTCAACCTTCCAATAATCATCAACGTTTTCGTCTTCCTAACTTCAAGTTATCATTTCGTGCGCATACAAGTGAAATATTTTCACATCGTGTTCTTAAAATTTTGTAACAATTCAGAGATGGGGAGTCCAATACACACGGTTATATTTTTTATGAAGCAGAATAATTAAAACGTTAATACATATTGCAGTGCTATAATGGATACGCAAATTAACAAACAGAAGAGTAAATGTGCCCTGGAGTGCATTTGGTACAACAGAAATAGACACAATGTGAGATGGAAGTTAATCGCGAAGATATCTTTGTATAAAACGTTTTCGAGCTTTCTATGAAATCTCCCATCTTTATCGCCAGCAACAACTGACTGCCGTTAGTGCTGTTGAGGTAAACGTTTTTGTTTTATCAAAATACCTCATTAACACGTAATGCTCACAGAGATTGTGTCCATGTCTGCAATGGTGGTATTAATCCTATCGTGGAAATGCAAATAATTCAACGCAGTGTGAAGATTATGGCCGCTGTACCGTTTGAAGTTACTCTCGCACATACTGATTTCTACCGCATCTTTAACGACAGAATCCCTGTATTTAGAATCATGGGACAAAGTTTTAGTTTCGTTAAACAGTAATCTGTGTTTAATGGATATACTCTGATGGTTTTTCAAGTTCTCGATCTTTAATTTGCCGTTAGTATGGAAAACTGACCCACAAGCTGCTTCTGTACTTACAACATAAAGGAGAATGCTGCGCCCAGTTAAATCTCTAACTTCTCATCGAAAAGGAAACGAAAGCGTTATTACAAAAGCAGTAGAAGACGGAGCAATATGTCTTCACGCTGCTAACGCTAAACCACGACTCCCTGAAACAAGTGCGCAACAATTTCTAGCTTCCAGAACGTGTATAGTTACTGTCTCTAATCAGCTCCACAGCTTTTCAAGGACGGAAAGATAATACTCCACCATGGTCAGTCCTCTATTTCTGAATTACAGTCCATCAAATGCCAGACCACACTTTCCGGAAAGTAAATAAACTCAAAACTATGCGACCTTTCTTATCTTAAGAAAAGAAGCAAAAATTTTGTTTATAGATTATCTAAACTAGGTACTACATAATAAGCGGTTCAAGCCATGCACCTGACTCACTACACAAGTATACAATTTGATTCACACGCTCTATCATTATTAATTATCTAAAACGTTCAAAGATCCGAAATTCCTTTACCAAAATAGATGAAGTAAATATTCCAGAATTCGAATCAAGAACAGCTGCCAACATGATTAACGTAGAAGTAGATATTCACGGAGTAGTGAAGCAACTTAACTAAAACAAGTCTTACGGCCCAGACTGCATACCACTTAGGCTTCTTTCAGAGTATGCTGATACATTAGCTCCATACTTAACAATCATATACAACCGTTCGCTCGACGAAAGATCCGTACCTAAGGATTGGAAAATTGCACAGGTCACATCAATAATCAAGAAAGGTAGTAGGAGTAATCCACTAAGTTATAGGCCCGTATCATTAACTATAATATGCTGCAAGTTTTTGGAACATATTTTGTGTTAGCACATTATAAATTACCTCGTAGAAAACGGTCTATTGACACACAGTCAAGCCGGATTTAGAAAACATCCATCTTGTAAAACACTACTAGGTCTTTACTCACACGAAGTGTTGTGTGCTATTGACAAGGGATTTCAAATCGATTCCGTATTTCTAGATTCACAGAAGGCTTTTGACCCTGTATTGTTCCTGATCTATATTAACGTCATAGAAGACAATCTGAGTAGCCGTCTTAGACTGTTTGCAGATGATGCTGTCATTTACCGCATTGTAAAGTCATCAGATGATCAAAACGACTTGCAAAATGATTTAGATAAGATATATGTATAGTGCGAAACGTGGCAATTGACCCGGACTAAAGAAAAGAGAGAAGGTATTCACATGAGTACTAAAAGGGACCAACTAAATTTCAATTACGCGATAAGTCACACAAATCTGAAGGCTGTAAATTCAGCTAAATACTTAGGGATTACAATTACAAATAACCTAAATTGGAACGATCGCATAGATAATATTGTGGGTAGAGCAAACCAAAGACTGCGATTCATTAGCAGAACACTTAGAAGGTGCAACAGGTCTACTAAAGAGAATGCTTACACCACGCTTGTCAGCCCTATTCTGGAGTATTGCTGCGCTGTGTGGGATCCGCATCAGGTGGGACTGGCGGATGACATCGAAAAAGTACAAAGAAGGGCAGCTCGTTTTGTATTATCGCAAAATAGGGGAGATAGTGTCACAGACATGATACGTGAATTGTAGCGGCAATCATTAAACCAAGGGGGTTTTTCGTTGCCGGGGCATCTTGTCATGAAATTTCAATCACCAGTTTTCTCCTCCTATTGCGAAAACATTCTGTTGGCACCCGCCTACATAGGGAAAAATGATCATCACGATAAAAGAAGAGAAATCAGGGCTCGCTCAGAAAAATTTAAGTGCCCGTTTTTCCCGCGCGCCCTTCGAGACTGGAACAGTAGAGAGGCAGCTTGAAGGTGGTTCATTGAACCCTCTGCCTGGCACTTTATTGTGAATAGCAGAGTAATTACGTAGGTGTAGATACAGATGTAGCTGCTTGTAGTGAAATAGCGTGCTTATGGAACATCATCTCAGTTATGCGACTGGATTCGTGATTTCGTGTCAGAGAGGTCACAGTTCGTAGTTACTGACGGAAAGTCATCGAGTAAAACAGAAGTGGTTTCTGGCGCTCCCCAAAGTAGTGTTACAGGCCCTTTGCTGTTCCTTGTCTGTATAAACGATTTAGGAGACAAACCGTCTTAGGTTGTTTAGAGATGACGCTGTGGTTTATCGACTGGCAAAGTCATCAGAAGAGCAAAACAAATTGCAAAACGATTTAGAAAAGATATCTGTATGGCGCAAAAATTGACAATTGACCCTAAATGATAAAAAGTGTGAGGTCATCCACATAAATGCTAGAAGGAATCCGTTAAACTTCGGTAACACGTTAAATCAGCCAAATCTAAAAGCCATAAATTCAACTAAACATCTAGGAATTACAATTACGAATAACTTAAACAGGAAAGAACACAAAGAAAATGTTGTGCGGAAGTCTAAACAAAGACTGTGTTTTATTGGCAGGACACTTAGGAAATGTAACACATCTACAGAAGAGACTGCCTACACTAGCTTGTCCGTTCTCGTTTAGAATACTGCTGCGCGACGTGGGATCCTTACTAGATACGACTGAAGAAAGGCAGCACGTTTTGTCTTATCGCGATAAAGGAGAGAGAGTTACTAAAATGTTACTGAAATGATGCAGGATTTGTGGTGGACATCATTAAAACGCAATTTTTTTCGTTGCGACGGAATCTTCTCAAGAAATTTCAAATACCGTCTTTCTCCTCCGAATGCGAAAATAATTTGTTGACACCGACCTACATAGGGAGAAACGATCGTCGTAATAAAATAAGGGAAATCAGAGCTCGCAAGGAAAGGTATAGGTGTTCCGCGCACTGTACGAGATTGGAGTAACAGTGAATTATTGTAAATACGATTCGATGAACGCTCTGCCAGGCATTTAAATGTGATTTGCAGAGTATGCATGTAGATGTAGATTGTGAGATTGAAGTTTGTCGGGAAGGCATCCTTGTATGAAAAACTTTCGAGCTTTCGGCGAAATCACCCATCTATATCACCAGAAACAACTGACTGTCGTTGGGGCTGTTGAGATAACCATTTTTGTTTGGTCAACATACCCGACGCTGACACTGACGAAAAAAAAGTCACTCCACCAAGAAGGAGTTGCGCGTTTCTACGTCTGAAAGATGACGTCTGTTCAAATTTCGCACCAGTCACGTAAGAGTAGCGCTAGTAGCCGCACTAGGAGGATGCAAATCTGGTTTATTTTAAATACACGCTGTAACAGTCGTGAGGGTTAGTTACTTTGAGACAGGACATGGCGAGCTGATGTTAGTCAAGAAACCCTCACTGAGGTTGAACTAGGTCGTGTAGTATGGCTGCGAGAAGCTTGATGTTCCTTCTTCAATATTGCAGAAGGACTTGGTATGATGCAGCCATTGTACATGACTGCTCGTGACGGGGGACAGGAGAATATAATCGCAAGAGGACCGGGCTCGGGACATCGCCGTGGCACTACCGAGAGAGGAGACCATCGTGGTTGACGTATGGCTCTGGAGCATCGTACTGCATCAAATGGCTCCAAGCGCTATGGGACTTAACATATGAGATCATCAGTCGCCTAGACTTAGAACTACTTAAACCTAACTAACCTAAGGACATCACACACATCCATGCGCGAGGCAGGATTCGAACCTGTGAACGTAGCAGCAGTGCGGTTCCGGACTGAAGCGCCTAGAACCTCTCGGCCACAGCGGCTGGCGGTACTGCATCTACAGCAGCAATCTGAACAGCAGTTGGTACCACACTGACAAACTCCAACAAAGTGGTTACTTCAAAGACAGCTCCGGGCCAGAAGCGCTGTATCGTGCATTCCACTGAACCTAAACCTCCGCCATTTGCGACTTCAGTGGTGTCAAGCAGGAGATCATTGGAGGATAGAGTGAAGGTCTGTGGTGTGTCCTGAGTAAAGCTGTGTGTACTTGGTGCCAATGATTGCCGTGTATTCGTTAGGAGGAGGCCAGTCGAGGTCCACAACCAACCTGTCTGCGTGTTTGACGTACTGGAGCAACACTTGGAGGTAAGCTATGTGGTGCGCTGTAGTCCGACAGCAGGTGAACTCCCGTGGTTCTTCCACGCACCCTGACTGTAAATTTGTGCATCAATCTGGAGATTCAACCTATTGTTCTGCCATTCATGAACAGTATTCCAGGGGGTGCTTTGTAACAGGATAACGCTCGCCCACATGCTGTTGTTGTAACGCTACATGCTCTGCAGAATTCCGACATGTTGCCATGGATTGCTCGTTCGCTAGATTTGTCTCCAATCGAGTACATAACAGACATCGTCGGAAGACAACTCAAGGGCCATCCATAAAGATGATTAACAGTGCCTTTATTAACAGAGCATTGGTACAGTGATTGAACCCTATTCCGCAAACTGACATCCTGCACTTGTACAACACAATACATACATGTATACATGCTTGAATTCAACATTCTGGTGGTTACATCGGCCATTAATGTACCAGCATTTCACATTTGCTGTTGCTCTGGCAACGAACGTATTTCCCCTAACGAGACACCTATTTGTTGAATGTGTCACTGTAGAATGTTTACTTCGTTGACTGAGCCACTGCCTCAGCTCTGCTTCCACCATTTCATCATGATCAAAGTGAAATCCTCTAAAGGGTTTTTTAATTTTGGGAAACAGCTGAAAACCCGACGGGGAGAAGTGGGAATTGCATGTAGGATGCTCGAGAACTGTGAACCCAAGCCGATGAATTTTTGAAGATGTCGCAGCGCTAATGTGTCGTCTGGCATCATCACCGTATAGAGTTTTAACTGTTGTATGGATTTGAATTGGAGGTACGTTTTCTTCTGTAAAACCTCTATTAAAGCAAACTGTTTCTCACTCCCCGACATAGTCACGTTACACACCGCCATACTACACGCTGCAATTCGGGGTTCTGTAGAAGCAGAGAGTTCCATCTAGCGTCAGCAAAGCGGGAAATGCGATCGAGTAACATGGTTGGTTTGTTAGTTTAAAGAGGAAGGAAAGGAGCAAACTGCTAGGTGAGCGGTCCCTCCGAGTAATATGCATGACATTTAATACCTAAACCGACACTGCGAACAGAATAAGAATTCGGAGGCGTCACTTTTCCTCACGCCCTTGTACGTAACATATTGTTTTATCTATAAAATACTGTTTAACTACTTAACTACATAGCGTTTAGTTTAATACCTCTTTTCATGTAATAAAAAAAAATTAACAAGCCAGTTGGATACATGAGACAGGAATTTATAAAATCTACGCTGCAGATAATTTTGGGTATATCTTAAACTATTCTAAATATGGAACTGAAAATCGTGTGGCAGTTAGTTACCGTAACTCTGAAAGGCTACCTAAAGTTTCGTGGCGACTGTTGTGCAGGAATTAACTATATTAATCCATAGGTTGATGTGTGACTTTTACTATCTACAAAGCGTGGGTAGGTGTACAACGATGTTCTACAAACGAGCATAGAGACTACAGACGGCAACTTCTCGGCTTGGTACCGGGCTACTCATGCTAGCAAGAAGCATTTTACAACTTCATGAGGGTCAATACGTCCTAGTAAGTTACAATCATGCTAAGGATTTGTCAGATCAATCAATCAGAGCTGGAGGTAATTTGAAGTTTTGAGTCATTCACTGAAGAGAAATCTATTGGTGGAATACTACATTCGACAGACATCGGTGTAGGTCCAAGTTTTGTACGTGCACTCAAACTTGTCAAGCATCTACAGCGCAACGTATACTTTGCCAAGAATCAAATGATTCCGTCTAATAAATACTACATTACCGAAGAGGAAGCCGAAACGAAGTGCCAGAAGTTGGCTAATGTCCCCTTGACACAAATATGTAGCATCTAACGGCGTCGTTACATTACATTCACACGCTTTCAACTTTTGATTTATTCCGTGTCCGTAATGCCTTGTGTGTAAGTGTGCAGTAGCTGTTGGTGGCTACAGTGAATGGATATAGATGTAGTGTTTATGTTATTGATCGTGATGAGATAGAAAGGAGATAAGGTGATGGCGAAACCTGATGCAGGCACGTACCTACATGGGAATATAGCTATCCCCCTGGTGGTCCAGCGAACTGATCGCCACCAACAGTAACACACGCCCTCGTTCCATGACACACAGAAAAATGGCATGCAATTTAATCCAGCGTATTGGAGCAAATTCTGGTGATCAGTAACTGTTTTGCGTCATATCTCCTCCCGTCCCCATGGAAGTACTGGTGCGTACAATTTCGTCCACCACAACAGCTCAAGTCAACTACCTCTGTCTTCGGGGTATCGCATAAGCTGGTGTTAGTAAGTAATAGAACCCAGTACGTTGTCCTCGATGGTGAGTGTTCATCGGAGGTGAGGGTATCATCTGCAGTGCCCCAGGGAAGTGTGGTAGGTCCGCTGTTGTTTTCTATCTACTTAAACGATCTTTTGGATAGGGTTGATAGCAATGTGCGGCTGTTTGCTGATGATGCTGTGGTGTACGAGAAGGTGTCGTCGTTGAGTGACTGTAGGAGGATACAAGATGACTTGGACAGGATTTGTGATTGGTGTAAAGAATGGCAGCTAACTCTAAATATAGATAAATGTAAATTAATGCAGATGAATAGAAAAAAGAGTCCCTTAATGTTTGAATACTCCATTAGTAGTGTAGCGCTTGACACAGTCACGTCGATCAATTATTTGGGCGTAACACTGCAGAGCGATATGAAGTGGGACAAGCATGTAATGGCAGTTGTGGGGAAGGCGGATAGTCGTCTTCGGTTCATTGGCAGAATTTTGGGAAGATGTGGTTCATCTGTAAAGGAGACCGCTTATAAAACACTAATACGACCTATTCTTGAGTACTGCTCGAGCGTTTGGGATTCCTATCAGGTCGGATTGAGGGAGAACATAGAAGCGATTCAGAGGCGGGCTGCTAGATTTGTTACTGGCGGGTTTGATCATCACGCGAGTGTTACGGAAGTGCTTCAGGAACTCGGAGGAAAGGAGGCGTTCTTTTCGTGAATCGCTACTGAGAAAATTTAGAGAACCAGCATTTGAGGCTGACTGCAGTATAATTTTACTACCGCCAACTTATTATTCGCGGAAAGACCACAAAGATAAGATAAGAGAGATTAGGTCTCGTACAGAGGCATATAGGCAGTCATTTTCCCCTCGTTCTGTTTGGGAGTGGAACAGGGAGAGAATATGCTAGTTGTGGTACGAGGTACCCTCCGCCACGCACCGTATGGTGGATTGCGGAGTATGTATGTAGATGTAGATGTGGATGTAGTGACCCCGCTAACGAAAGTGGATTAACGTTGACAGTGATCTGCCGTTTTAAACTCCTATACCCCGTCCGATACTCTACGTGCAATAGTGCCTACGTTGCCTAATCGTTCTACCGTTATCGAGAGTCCACGATGTCCGCCGTGGGCCGTCGGAGTCCATCTGCGGGGTTACGACACCTGGGTGCGGTCTAACGCAGCGCCATTTACAGCTCGTACATTGCGTCCAGATGTACGCCATGGTAACCTCTGAATAGAGCGTGCTCATTATACTAGCGTGGGTTTCTTAGTTCCATTTTAAACGTACTTCTATCGTGCTTCTAGGTCTAAGAAGAGGTAACGTAAGTTCTGAACCAACCTCATGGAAAAGTCTGAATGACAGTGGACTCAAGTAAAAGGAGGAGGACGTTAGCAGACACACAAAAATTTATGCTCAGAGTACCAACTGACAACTGAAAGGGAGACAGCTAGGCGAATACCAAAAAGGAATACATTTTCTACTTACATTCAAATGAGGCGTCAGCTTTTACTTCTCACCCTCATCTACGTAGATGTAAAAGATATGCTCCGGTGTTTAGTGCTTTAAATGCTGAACGCGACGACGGTGCGAAAACGTACATCTGCATGTACATACATACTCCGCAAGCTATCGTATGGTGCGTGGCGAAGGGTACGTTGAACAGTATTGGTCATTTCCTTTCCTGTTACACTTTCAAATAGAGCGAGGGAAAAACGATTATCTATATGTCTCCGTAAGAGCCCTAATTTCTCTTATCTCATCTTTGTGGCCCTTGGGCGAAATGTTCATTGACGGCACTAGAATCATTCTGCAGATTAGCTTACGAAGCCAATTTTCTAAATTTTCTCGGCAATGTTACTCGAAATGAACGTCACCATCCTCCAAGGATTCTCACCTCAGTTCCAGAGGCATCTCGGTAGGGGAAACGTGCGCAACGGGTAAACATGCGCATCGCTGTTTCTCTGATTTAAAAGCTCTGTTGAACTTTGTAACCAGTGCTACAACTAGCGGCAGGTTAGCGAACTACTTTCGTCTGGCTGCTGGGCCGCCATTGCAGTCTCGCGTTCAGTGAGTTTGCAAATGGTGAAACGTGACGTTGTGATCTAATTTGCAGTCCTTGGGATTTAAGGCAGTGAGACTCTATTTATTAGGTTGACAAAATTTACTTGTGAAATAGCTAAAGCCTGAATGTTATGGGTATATTTTGACGGGAGTTCTGTTTGGTTGTAATTAGTTTTAAGAAAATTGTGGCCAAAATTTATTTCCAAGACACTATGGGGTAAAGGTGCGCACCGATGCGCACGTTTCCCCCTCATGTAGTTAAATACCAGCAGGCCACCAACAGTTAGCTTGTTTCTTTCTTTGTTCTCAGATGCCGAGAAAGTACATCCGGAAAACAGAGCAGTACAGCTATACTGTAGACACGCTTAAACAAGCAATACATGCCGTAAGAACAGATGGGAGGAAAATCAGAGAAGTCGGTAGGAGCTTCAAAATACCAGAATCAACAATACGAAAATACCTCGCGAATCCCATTAACGAGATAACACAGCCGCGTTTGGGGCGTAAGTCTGTTATTCCAGAAAGTGTTGAGCAAGAAATGGTTGATTTTATCGTCCTTCTTTGCAGCTTGTTCTATGGCCTAACAGCTAAAGGCTTGCGGAAATTGGCATACGACCACGTTGAGATGAATGGTATTAACCACAATTTCAACAAAGAGAGTGGCTTTAGCCAGCAAAGATTGGATGTACAGTTTTCTTAAGCGCTACCCGAACATCAAACTGCGGCAGCCAGAAAATACTAGTGCGAATAGAATCAATGCTTTCAGCAAGGAACAAGTTACTCGATTTTTTGACAATCTGCTAACTTTAAAAGAAAAACTGAATATTGATTCCACAAGAATGTACAACCAAGATGAAACTGACATAACCATTGTACAAAAAGAGTGTTCTAAGGTGTTTGCTACCAAGGGTTCAAACATTGTAGGCGCTGCAGCTTCCGCTGAGAGGGGCAGGGCCATCACTGGTGTGTTTTGTATGAGCGCTGGAGGTCATTTCATACCTCCTATGATGATTTATCCAAGAAAACGAATGAGGTCAAATCTTCAGAAAAATGGACTGGATGGGGCCATTTACTGTTGTTCCAACAATGGGTGGACCAACACAGAATTACTGAATGGATGGATTCTTCATTTTATAAAACATACTCGCCCATCAGCTGATGAACCAGTGCTCCTCATACTGGACAACCACAACAGCCACATTTCCATTATTCTTACAAGTTTTGTAAAGAAAACCACATCCACATCATCACTCTGCCACCGCACACTTCCCACCGCCTACAACCCTTGGACCTAGCCTTTTTCGGCCCTCTGAAGAATGCTCTTTCTAGAGAATATGACCCTTTCATGATACGAACAGGGTACCAGAGAATTACTGAGTACGAACTTGCTGAACTGGTGAAGAATGCTTTTCTTAAAGTTGCTACATTGTGAACTGCCTTATCTGGCTTCCGTGCAGCTGTTATTCACCCATACAACCCCGACAAGTTTTCTGAACTTGATTTTGCCCCAGCTTGAAAACTAGACGAGCTAAGAGTGGAAGCAGCCACAGATTGTGACAGTCCTTCAACATCCGCAGCACATAAGACCCCATCGACTGCTGCAAGTCCATCTGTGGGGCTATTTGATGACCCTACTTCCTCAACATCCACGGTAGGTTTTACTGAAAGCCATATATGACTTATCTACCAGCTTTTGACCTAAAGATGAAATCTGAGAGGCCTAAGCCTACTGAGGTTAAAACAAGACAGCACAGAGAAAAGAAGCACTCTGAATTACTAACACCCATGAAAACAAAGCTTGAGTTGGATATAGAAAAGAAAAAGGAAAAAGAAGAGGTGAAACAGCAAAGAACTGCCAACAAAAACATAAAAGTTGCTAGAAAGCTTAATCTCGGCAATAGGCCTAAGCCTAATGCAAAAGAAAGTATGGATAAGAAGACACTTCAAAACAAGAAAAAGGATAATCAGACTTTTGGCAAGAAACACTTACAAAAGAAGGTAAACAAAAAGAACATGACTGAATAAGAATCAGACGATTCAGATGTTGACGAAGTTCCACTGTGTAATGACGATGAGTCCGATGATATCGACATGGAGCTGTTTGACCCTGGCGCACTTCAAGGAGCCGACGACGAGATTTGCGGACTTTGTGGAGATCATGGTAAAGACAGGGAACTGTGGTACAGATGTACTTTGTGCAGAAGATGGTACCATGCAGCTTGTACCACAAATGATTCTGCTAAAGATTTTATATGTGATATGTGCAGTGAAGGACTTATCTAACTTGTTAAATCTGTAGGCCCCTAACATCAAAGAAAACTTTGCATTTTATTTGAAAACCTATAGTCCTGAACTATGTTAAATTTTGCAAAATTTGATTTAAACTTGTGTTTAACCTAATCTAATATGTGCCTTATCAATATAGTCTTTGGAACAAACGTAGTATTTTTTTTTCCTTTTCAGGTATTACTGCGTATCAATTCTTCTAACATGCGCACAATTACCCCACCCGATGCACACGTTTCCCCGATGTTCGGGAAACCGTGCGCTTAGTTAGTGTCTTGGAATTTTGTTTTTGGTTTGTTTATTTTTGAATATTTTGGGTTATTTTAATTTTTATAGATACTAGAATAGTTGCTATAAGTTATGATATAAAATAAACTTTATTTAACGAAGTCAAATTTTTTTTAGAAAGTTCCGCTTAGGTGCCCACGTTTCCCTTACTTTCCCCTAATACTTGCATGCTGAGAGAACCTGCCGGTAACAGATCTAGCAACCCGCTGCTGAATTGCTTCGATGTCATCTCTTACAGGGTGACGTTCATGAAATTTACCGAAAATCTCAATTTTCAATTCCTTTTTTATTTGCTATTAGAAAGCATGGACAATAAGTTCTCTAAGATTTAGTGATGAAATCGCGTTCGAAGCGTCTGAAAAACATAGACGAACGTTCAATTTATCACCTATGCCGCATTATGTGATGTAAATGTGTACAGGCTGAGAGGGATACCACCTCTACATTCACAAGGAGAGGCTTCCACATTGTATCCTGGATGTTGTCAAGCAAACTTACAGGTTTTTGACCGCTCCTCCACGCCTAAAAAAGTGTGTTCGTGGTAAAACACAGAATCCAAATGAGTGCTAGTGGGCACAGGATCATCGGAACTGGGCCGTGGATCAAGGAAAACTTGTTTTCTGGTTGTAAGAACCACATTTCTTGATACATTTTGTCACTGCGAGTTCAGATACTCCGTCGTCCAAGGCGAACAGCTGCTGGAAACATGCACCGCGACATAGATGAAGGTTAATTGTGCAGTATTATGCTATGTGGGACATTCACCAGAGCTTCCACGGGACCTCAGGTGTTTATGAAATACACCATGATCGCTGTGGATTACGTACAAAGGGTTTGGAGAATCCATGCTGTCTAGAATCGCTGCAGTATTGCTTTCCAAACGTGAACCAACGTACTACCAAGCAGGCGGTCATAATGTATTGGCTGATCAGCGTATGTGCTGTCACGGAAGATGTGTCTGAGGCTGCCTTTCTTTGTATGTTTGGAAAGCAACGTTCTGGGGAAACTGTTCCTAGTGTACGAGGTGTCTGAGGAAAGTAGTGAGACACACAACACTGCGAGCGATATGGCAACACTGCGTTGTTCTACTTCTGTAGACCAGTGTGTTCATTCCTTCTAGATGCTCAGTCTGTGTTTCAGCTCCGTATAGTCACCAGGTGATTTTTGAGAGCGCCATCACTGAATCTGTGTTTTTATTGTGTCTTATGAAAATGGAACAGCGGAATTAAGAGCAACGTTAAGCCATCTAGTTTCGTGTTAAACTTGTGGAATCAAGCTGCCTAGATGTTTGACGAATTGACTTACGTGGGCTTCTGAGAAATGTTTGTCTGATGTCCACCACTGTCTCTTCTGAAACACCGTAACGTGCACCACCAGAATGTTTCAGAACACTTCCTGTTGCCAGAAACTCCCTATGCCATTCCTTAATTGTTTTTACACCAGGTGGATCACATTCATACACACGACGATAATTTCTTTGCACAGTAATTGGCGATTTTTGTTTCAGAAAACCAGACTACAGCTTGCGCGCGCTGCTGTTGAGTCGCCATTTTCCTTCATGCGACCTTTCTGCACTGTGGCAACGATACTTGGCAGTCAACGTGCCAAACGTAAGACAATTCTCGAGCACATTACATTACTGAATATTTTGGAAGAGAAACGTCAGTGAGGAAACTGGACGATAACTATTTAAATCTTTGTTGCCACCTTTGTTGTGAACAATTTTAACGGTAGCATCTTTTAATCAATCTGGAAAAATCTCTGCGTGCCCGTGGGGCTATACATATACCATTAAGGACATCAGTTTCTAAATTGGAACAAATCTTCAGACATTCCATGAACTCTATTTCAGCTTTTGTTGCTGAGAACTTTTACAGTTCTATGAACTTTAGGGAAGAATGCTGGTGATATATATAGTGACTTGAAGTTTTGTGGAATGAAACTTTTAGTGTATTCGCTAGCTTCTTCAGCTGAACCACTGAAACTTGTTTTTGCTGCTACGGTTAGAATCTGTTTGTTAAAAATACTCGCAGTTTTGACTTGCCAGTTACTACATCAACATTTATTTTAATTGCTATGGTACTTTGTGCCCCGACCGCTTATCCCGTCTGCCTTTGCACAGTATCACACATAGTTTTAATCATACAGTCGCGCTATTATTGTCTGTCATAATGTGCGCATGTTTCGTCAATCAATGACTTTCCTTAAAATATTATAATGCTTTTGTACAGTGCTAGTAACATCGGAATCTTGACTTATTCCGTCCTTTATTTACTTTTAACTTTTCTTCTTACACGATATTTTAATCCCTTTAGTTATCCCAAAATCACTTTTTTACAGATTTTCTGCATGGATCTTTAAGAAAGACACTTTCAAATATAGACACAAATTTGTGATGGAATATGTAGGATTTCACATTAGCGTCTCTTTCGTTTCATACCACATGCCACAACAACTCTTTCAACTTATTCTTAAAACATTGTATCCTGGTATTGTCAAAAAGTCGCACTTTTTGCTTCAACATGCCTCAAAACTTCCTTTGTGTACCTTGAACGGGTAGTCCATTAACAGACTGATACACATTAACTGTTTCATTTATAAGATTTGTAATATAAAACAGTAATCAGCTACAAGTATTGTTTAAGAAAATTTAAATAAATCGAGCCATTACCTGTTTTGGATTTATTACAACACCATCTTTGTGTGGCTGATACATTTCTTTTTAAATTTTCTATCGGGGCCTTATTTATAGTCGAGTGCTTTTCAGAAACTATCCGACCATATTCTACTGTTGATTTCAACAATGATATCGGAGCGCGTACACCTTGAGTTTGTAGGGATACGTAGTCCGCAAGTCAGATTTGTTTTTCCTTTCATGACTGCGGAAACAGAAGGTCTCTGGCTAGCTGTTGACAACTGAATACGTGTAAGTGGCAGCCGTCGGATTTTGTGTGGTGGATAAAATGAAAGTTATTGCATAAAATTTTGTTTTAGCTTGGCGTCGATTCTCAAGTTGGAAGAATCAACGAGATTCGATTCCGCATCACGCAAGGACATTGGTCATGCAGATAGACGAATCACGATCAGATAACTTGCAGAAAAGGTTAATCGTAGTGCTATATTTATTAATTCCAGCCGTGCGGGATTAGCCGAGCGGTCTGGGACGCTGCAGTCATGGACTGTGTGGCTGGTCCCGGCGGAGGTTCGAGTCCTCCCTCGAGCATGGGTGTGTGTGTTGTCCTTAGGATAATTTAGGTTAAGTAGTGTGTAAGCTTAGGGACTGATGACCTTAGCAGTTAAGTCCCATAAGATTTCACACACATTTGAACATTTTTATTAATTCAATTGGAATGGAACGTTTGGACTTCAGGGGGGTCTCAGCAAAATTTGTGCCACTGTTGGTAACAGCTGAGCAGGAGTAGCTTCGTTCGGAGATCGTACAGGACGTGCTGGATACTGTGAACAGTAATCCCAACGTACTTAACCCAGTGATCACTGGTAATGATTCCTGAGCTTATGGGTACGATCCACGAACAACGGCTCAGTCATCTTAATAGTCGCGTCTGTCATCCCCGAAACCCAGAAAAGCGAGGCAGGTCCGCAGCAATGTGAAAGTCGTGCTGACCGTCGTATTTGAGTTCAGTGCCGTGGCCCATCGTGGTCCATCAGGAGTACGCCCCTGACGTAGTAATGCCAGATAGGAATATTGCAAAGAGCTTCTGCGTCGCCTTCGTGGGGCAGTTCGACGCAAATGTTCGGATTTGCGGGCTGCGGGCAGGTCATACCTCCATCACGATAATACAATCGCTCGTTGTTCTAAATTAATTCCAACTTTTTTGGCCAAGCGCAACGTGACTGCGGCTTTTCAGCCTCCCTACTCCCCTGACCTAGCACTAAGTGACTTCTGGCTTTTCCCTAAACTGAAAACGACTCTGAAAGGGAAAATATTTCAAAACGGGAAGTCATCAATGCGGGATTCGACGGAGCAGCTGCGCACCATATCAAAAGAGGCTTTCCAACGATGCTTACTCGCAGTGGTAGCGTAGTTGGGGGAGGTGTGCAGAAGAAGAAGGGGACTGGTTTGAACGTGACTATTATCAAACAGTTATATCTGAATATAGACTAATTTTGTAAATAAAAGTCTGGTATTTTGTGAACGACCCCATACACAGTTGAACTAAAGCTATAACTACGAGTGCTACAAAATTAGGCCCCAACTCGACAGCCAGAATGTGTGTAAGCGCCATCCGAAGATGGATTTGTATTAAATCCGAAAACAGTAATTATTTGATTTAAATAAACTTTCTTAAAAATACTTGTGGCTGGTTTCTGTTTGAAATTATAAACCTTACAGCTGAACTACACCCAAGAGCCTCATAACGTATATTTGCAAAATAGGAACATGGGACAAACAAGGATCGAATCCAAGCGGTGGAATAACGACCGTGGGTAGCGGACCGGCCAGCATGATCGTGGTTTTCAGACGGTTCCCGACGCTCGTATATGCAAATGCTGGGATAGACGCCATTTTCCCTTAAAAAAATACGATACACTAACAATTAAAATACAATAACACACAAAACAAATTTTACACAATTCACAGAGCGTGGGCGCCGACAATTTCCCACCCTTAGTTGGCTGACGACTGTGGCATCAGGAATAGAATCCATGCACATAGTTAAATACAAATATGACTGTCAAAACTTGAGCACAGCGTAGCCAGTAACAAGATGGGGTAAACTGATAAATAAAAATAAAGCGTTAATTTTTTAGCTTGAGCACTCTGTGTGAAAATGTTGTCAAGCTGGGTCCTGCTATCTTGCTACACAAAAGATGGAAAATTCACATTTAAAACCAGATTTAAAAAGCCAAATCATGATTCCAGTTCATTTTTCATGTCAAAATCTGTTAACAAATCTACACTGAAATATTCATAAAGTACTAACTGTTTCATCTCATCTGACAGAGTGGTAAAGGATAGCAGCTCACTCATAGATAACTTCGTATAGACCAAGATAAGTTTAACCAGATAAATGCTCAGCCTGTTGAGAATGGTCTTTCTGATCATAGTGCACAGCTAGTTACAATATATGACATAGCTCCATCCAGCAGTACTAAACAGTCCTCCAAAGTAGTACGTTCAGTCAACGATTTAACAATTGAAAATTTCAGCGAAAGCCTACAGCAGTTAGACTGGGATGAGGTGTACCGTGAATCTGATTCCAATTTAAAATATAATTTATTTCATGACACTTTTGTAAATGCATTTGAAAGCTGCTTCCCCAAGAAAATAGTTAAATATACTCGTAAGAAACCATGTAACAAACCATGGCTTACTAAGGGTATAAAAATATCTTGTAACCGGAAAAGGGATATGTATCTGACAGCAAGAAAGAGTAGTGACCCATAAACTATTGAACATTATAAAAACTACTGTGCTATATTAAGAAAAGTTATTAAAAAATCCAGAAGTATGTGTATCATGTCTGAAATCAGCAACTTCAATAATAAAATTAAAACAATTTGGAATATTATTAAAAGAGAAACAGGTCAACGAAGAGCACAGTATTACCATCAACTTGAATGAAAACCTTACGAACAAAAAGTCAGAAGGTGAAAATATTTTTAATAATAATTTTCTAAATGTTGTGGATGTAGTAGGATCCAGGTGTTCATTAGAAAATGCTAGGCTGTTAATGGAAAAGGCCATGCCTATGCAATTTGATACAATTGAAATCTCACCCACTTCTCCCTCTGAAATTAGGAAAATAATAAACTTGCTTAAAAACAAAAACTCACATGGAATTGATGGCATTTCCAGCAAAATACTAAAAGCTTGTTCTCAACAGATAAGTAAGGTTCTCAGCCACCTGTGTAATAGCTCTCTGGAACAGCGCATTTTCCCTGATAGACTGAAGTGTGGTATTGTTATACCTTTGCATAAAAAAGGGGATACATCTGATGTCAACAATTATTGTTCAATCTCCCTTCTAATAGCTTTATTCAAAATTTTTGACAAAGTAATGTATTCAAGAGTAGCTTCACATATCTGTAAAAATGAAGTACTAACAAAATGTCAGTTTGGTTTCCAGAAAGGTTTTTCAACAGAAAATGCCATATATGCTTTCGCCAATCAAATTTTGAATGATCTGAATAACCGAAAACACCCATTGGGATTTTTTGTGATCTCTCAAAGGCTTTTGATTGTGTAAATCATGAAATTCTGCTAGATAAGCTCAAGTATTATGGCATGAGTGGGACAGTGCACAAATGGTTTAATTCGTACCTAACTGGAAGTGTGCAGAAAGTTGAAATAACCAGTTCTCATAATATGCAAAGATCAGCACATTCCTCAAACTGGGGAACTATCAAGAATGGGGTTCCACAAGGGTCGGTCTTGGGTCCTTTGTTGTTCATAATATGTATTAATGACTTGCCATTCTATATTCATGAAGAGGCAAAGTTAGTTCTCTTTGCTGATGATACAAGTATTGTAATCACACCGAACAAACAAGAATTAACTAATGAAATTGTCAATAATATATTTCAGAAAACTACCAAGTGGTTCCTTGTAAACGGACTCTCACTGAATTTTGATAATACACAGTACATACAGTTCCGTACAGTAAATGGTATGACGCCATTAATAAATATAGACCCTAATCAGAAGCATATAGCTAAGGTAGAATATTCAAAATTTTTAGGTGTGTCCATTGATGAGAGATTAAATTGGAAGAAACACATTGATGATCTGCTGAAACGTTTGAGTTCAGCTACTTATGCAATAAGGGTCATTGCAAAATTTTGGCAATCTGGAGTGGCCGTGCAGTTCTAGGCGCTGCAGTCTGGAGCCACGTGACTGCTATGGTCACAGGTTCGAATCCTGCCTCGGGCATGGATGTGTGTGATGTCCTTAGGTTAGTTAGGTTTAAGTAGTTCTAAGTTCTAGGGAACTGATGACCACAGTAGTTAAGTCCCATAGTGCTCAGAGCCATTTGAACCGATTTTTTTGCAAATTTTGGTGATAAACATCTTAGTAAATTAGCCTACTACGCCTATTTTCACTCATTGCTTACATATGGCATCATATTTTGGGGTAATTCCTCACTGAGGAATAAAGTATTTATTGCAGAAAAGCGTGTAGTCAGATTAATAGCTGGAGTCCACCCAAGATCGTCCTGCAGACATTTATTTAAGGATCTAGGGATATTCACAGTAGCTTCTCAGTATATATACAGTCTTATGAAATTTGTTTTTAACAACCAAACTCAATTCAAAAGTAATAGCAGTGTACATAACTACAATACTAGGAGAAAGGATGATCTTCACTATTCAAGATCAAATCTATCTTTGGCACTAAAGTCTTTGTTCACTTACCAAATAGTATCAAAAGTCTGACAGATAACGAACAAGTATTTAATAAGAAATAAAAATAATTTCTGAATGACAACTCCTTCTACTCCATAGAGGAATTTTTAGATATAAATTAAGAAAAAAAGAAAAAAGACCAAAGAAAAAATTATAAAAAAATAAAAATAAAAATAGAAAAGTTGTTATATCAACTTAATTATGTTGTTAAATTAACTTAATTATGTCATGTATTGGAAAATTTGACTCGTCCCACATCATTATGAAATATCGTATTCATGATCCATGGAACTAGTATTAATCTAATCTAATCTAGTCTAATCTAATCTAACAGGTAACTCAATAATGAATCTGCGTTTCTCATAAAGAGCTGAAACTCCCTACAGAGGATATGTAGACAGTTCGAAATTGCAAAAGGAATATTCTGAAGTACCAGCTCACAAACACATGCTTCTAGATTCTTATGAATGGAGAAACAGTTTGTTTCAATATTTTTAACTTGCTATCCACCTTTCACATATGTGTAACTACTTCTGTTTCCACGTTAACTGTACACGGTAATCTTGGTAGTCCGTAATATCCGATATTTAACATCACTATCCCTGAGGTTACATGGTGTTCTGTGGGGCACAGAACATGACTTCAGAATTTGTAAGATGCAGCCTTACAAGAAGCTCAGCTACCTTGTTTCTCAATCCCTTTATATTCTAATGATAGAATTTTTTTTTGGTTTTTTGCTTCAGCACGTGTTAATTTTTTAAAATGTATTCATGTCATCGTCAAAAATAGGCCTCTTCACAGTAATATCAAACGAAAGTGTGCTACGTGCTAAAGCGAAATCTTTTGGTCTACTGATTGAAAATGGCCCAAAGGCCGAAATTGCAATTGTGAAACAAATAACTTCTGCAGTCAACGCAGAATATCATGACCTTCAAAATATTCTACATGGCCGTGAACTCCAACTACGAGAAGTTAATTAAATTAATGTAGTCCTCTGGAACACAAATACGGGTTGAGAAACTGTTGCATATACTAAGGTGGTGCTTTGGTCTCATTTCTTTCAAGGGTTTTTACCTTATTTGCTTTCGGGCCTGTTTATACTTTCTGTAGTATGCTCAACAAGTCTGTCCTTTCCCCTAATATTCAGCTGCAACAGCAGTTGCAGGTACAGCATGGATATGAGACATCGTGTCAGTCAAAAGCAATCTACTCAGCTGTTAACTTACACGGTTGCAAGCTGTGTTAACTTAGGGCTGGTCATGGCGCTGCAAAACCTCTAAAGACTACTCACGAGTGTTTGCTAATGCTGCTTCTATTTCATCGAGCTCACCTTTAATACTAAGCATTACACATCAATAATCGTTATTAATTAGTAAGAGAACTTAACAGATTTAAAACTGCTTGTGAAATACTCCCAGTTGTGTATCTCGTTCGGTCAGTGTTGCTATGATTAAAAACATCACTCATAAAATGAATAGACGATACTTGTTGCGTTGTTCCATGACTTGTTTCTCTCTACATTCAGAGTGCGAATGAGGTAATGGTCCCGACGGGTGTAATCCAGAATAACGTTACTGTAATTGTCACTAACTGAATTTTGATTCACACTGAAATTAAATTTTTTGTTGCAATACTCCTTCCATCTGACCTATTCATATCAGGGAAAAATTATGAATGTACCTCGTGCCAAGTGGTACTCGCATCGAACACTTGTAGTATAAACCGGTTGAATCGCTTTTTAACTTTATAAAATATTTATCGAAGTAACCAAAGCTAATTTTCCACATTTTTTTTTTTTTTTTTTTTTAAGGGGTCAGTATAATAACAACTTGTGGTCTCGTGTATCGTAGTTGTATTGGATTTAGTTATCCAAAGGTCTGGCTAAAGTTCATAATGTACTTTTGACCTTTGCACATACGAATATATTTCCTTGCCGTAGACCACTGACGTTCTGCCACCGTTAATTTTATCTGATGGGTCATTTGTGTGCTGTCGCGACTCCAGGCACGCAGCGGTTACCGAACCGCAGACCACACGTTTGTCTTCAGTTTCCCTCGCCTCATCGACGATATGTGTCCTTGACCTGACGGATCAGCACACGTTCCGGACTTGGAAGTCAATAACCAGAAACAGGCGGCAGAGAAACAAAGGCGAACGACCGAGGCAGCGTGGGTTGTGGTCTGTTCACCCGCCTTAACGGCAGGTAAAAATTATCCACGAGCCCCATTTGATACGCGACTCTGAACAACCAGTTGAGACCCAAGACGGAAAAAAATTTCCCAACGACAGTGCCGAAATTGCCCTTACGAAACTGCGTTGTTGGCTAATGCAGCGTAATCGCAGCTGCGGTCTTCGAGAAACGGCTTTATACACACGTATTAATGTGGAGAACGTGTGAGACATGCCAGCGGTTTTTAACGTCCGTCCCAAGTACGCAACGGTATTATTTAGGAACGATAAAATAACTTCTGTATTTCTAAAAGTAGGCCTTTCGTAGACGACTTAAGATGCAAACGGTGCAACGCGATCTGGGCCCGCTCACGTTGTGCCTGAGATAATTTAAATGGAGGTTTTCTGATATATATGGGAGCGCATTGTTCAAGCTAATTGCCCAGCAACCAGCTGGGTCGACGTCGTAAAGCTGACTGCTGTCTGTTCGTAAGCCGCCCTGCTCTCTCGCTTGTCAGCTGCAAGGCGCGGGTCGCTGGAAGTTGAGCACATTGCAGTTTGATTGAGTGCTTTGCAGTAATTGTCCCTGACTCACTAAACGGTACTTTGTTTTGTCTCGGATAGGAATAATAAAAGTCTCCTCTGTGATTTACGGCCTCTCTGACAAAGAGCAGTGCAATTTAAACGGTAGCCCTGGATGTTACTACAAGACGCGAGCTAGGTTTTCTCTTTTTTCCCGGAGAACAGAGACAATTTTGCGATGTATAGGCGAAGGTGATGTAAAACGAATAACATTCCCTTCACTGATATCCGAAAAGCTTTCTGCAGGCTTCATGACAGTCCAGTGAAAACCGTAGCTGGCAAGATAGCTCTATATGGTAATTTATAGTGTGATCTGCCCTCCCTTCTTTCACATCAGCACGTAGAAATTTAATTTTTATTCCGGTGCTATAATTACCTAGTTTCTTCACTTTCCTTAAATATTGATGTATGTCTGCTATTTTTCTCACTCTCCTTTTGACAAACATCGAACAAATGGTATAATCTTAATTATAGCAGAAGCCGAACAAGTGGAGTAATCTAAGTATAGCAAAAGTGAAGCATTATTCCTTTATTTCAATACCTGACCTTGAATTAGGGGAATCCGAGCACGTCTTACTATATGCAGCAAAGCTCCACATTTTGAACTCACAACTTAGGACACTGATTGATAACATTTTTGCAGACAGTGCTCAGCCTGAAACAATAAATGTGTTCTCAATTGCTAATGGACTTTCTGATCGTGGTACACAATTAATGGAAATAAACAGTATGGTACCTTACAACTCAGAGGCAGTTTCATACAAAGCAGTGAGGCTTTTTAATGAGAACAGGGTACAGTGTTTTAATTGTAAGCTATGAGGGGTGGTATTGTGTGGTGTATGTGTACAAAGAGATGCTAATGTCAAATTCAGTTTATTCCATAGTAATTTTGTGTAAATATTTGAAAGTTTCTTCCCTAAAAAATTATCCGAAAGATCCATTAAAAAAACAAGCGATGTTCCATCCAACCCTTAGTTATTAAACCCTTGGTACTGGGAAGGTACTGCAGATAATGTCTTAATCGTAGAGTAATGCAACCTCTGCGGATATTCACTGCAAAGCGTTCTTCAGGGTGGTTTGAAAATTTCAAACAGTTTATAGCTGCTTGCTGTATCGGACATAGCATTTTCGAATAAAAAACTTGTACCAGCTGAACAATCACTCGTCAGAGAGACGTATACCAGACTACAACTACATTTGGGGGAATGTTGTAGAAAGGTCACGGAAAACTACTACATTCCTTTGGCACCCAGGCTACCAATTTCAGTACTATGTACAGAAGAGAAACTCGAAATCAATACTTCCGAAACAAAAGCGGAAAGGCATCAAAATAATCCGGGAGGTGTGGCATTTACAGAAGAATTTGATAGAACGCTTAAAAATCTAAGTCGAAACAAGACACAACACGCATACCACATTCCGTCAGAATTCTTGAGCCCTCTTGGAGAGTCAGCTTTAACAAAACTATTCCACGTGACATCCAAGGCAAGCGAAATACTTTATTCTTCAAGACTGACCCCAGTTCCAAAGGGGGCATGTGCTGCCAAGTTTAGATATTACAGAGCCAGATTACTGACACCAATGATTTGCAGCCTCAGAATAATATAGTCCAAACTCTCATTGTTAAGCGATAAAGGATTTCCGGCCGTTGTGGCCGAGCGGTTCTAGGCGCTTCAGTCTGGAACCGCGCGACCGCTACGGTCGCAGGCACGAATCCTGCCTCGGTCATGGATGTGTGTGCTGTCCTTAGGTTAGTTAGGTTTAAGTAGTTCTACGTTCTAGGCGACTGATGACCTCAGACGTTAAGTCTCATAGTGCTCAGAGCTATCTGAACCATTTTGATAAAGGATTTTAGAACAATTTACGATGCTGTGAACAGGAATCCGTTACTGAATGTTCGTCTTGCCAGAGGATTGGACGCTGTAATATTGTAATTAGTGTAGAATGCTGGAAAAATCACAACTGTTTGTGTCCGCTTCCGAAGCTCATTGTAGGAAAGCTTTCAGATAATGACAGATGTTTACCAACTGTGGTAAACTTTATGCTGGTAGAAGTCGCTTCACCAATTATTAACCTCTTCTCATCGCATATCAAAAGCCACACAGATTAACGTGGAAGCTGTAACATAGACATTAAACGAACAAAGCGTTGGAAAGTTTGCCGCTCGGAATTGGCTAGAAAGGTTGGCGTATTTGGAAAACTGCTCGAGGCGGTGCACACCACTTGATAACAGGGTTACGTTCACGCAGGTGGTGGACATATTCCCGTTGGTCGATTTTGTAACACTCGAGAATTGCAGTGCTGATGGCGGCGATTTGAGGCTGTTGGCCATTAAAACTGCAACACCAACAAGGACAGCAAATATCGAAATTTTACTTTTTATGAGTATACAGTGGGCTATGGCAGGAAAAAATAAATGATTTATTTGTAGGTGCGATATTCGGAACATACAGCTGCCGTCTCCTGCGTCATCAACGGCTCTAGGCCGGTTGGTCATCGAGTCGAACTGACAAGGGGACCGCACCTCCTTGTCAACGCCGATTTTGCCCAATATTTATGGCGTATGCAGCACTTAGCCAGAAATGGAAGTGATAGAAGTGGAAGCTCCAGGTGGCTAAGTGTCCAGAAAAAAAATTGGATTTTTGGTGCGGGTTTGTGAACACATGAGCCATTTATTTTACTATAGTTTCCAAGCAGCAGTTGGCGCAGCAGAAAGATTACAGAACGGTAATCAGAGGGTCATGGAGGCGAGTCATTATTTGGTAACCTCCCTTATTTTCAATTTTTGCGTTGCTTACACTGAAAATAAACGAAAATAACTATCGGTATAGGTATTACTCTTATTAATATTTTAACATAATGCAGAAAAGGAAAGGACAACGAAAATTTAAGATTGCACATAAATTTCCAGAAAGGGATTTCAAGGCGTAGACGAGAACACATTACATGAAACTAGATACTTTTATTATTTTACGGCTGATGCGTGGGCAAAATTCGTCGTAAAAGCTGGAGAAGCACTAATTATCTCGGCATCTTGCACAAGTTATAAACGTCGTATTTTTACAGTTGCTTGATTGTTTTAAAGTTGCTGTAGAAAAACAAATCTGGTTTAAATTCATTGAAGTTTCTCTCTCGTCTCACAGTTCAGCAGCAAACCAAGAACATTCCATAGTTCCGTGATATGCAGTGGAATGTATTTTGGTGCAGTGTTCTTGGGATTCTCTCTCTCTCTCTCTCTCTCTCTCTCTCTCTCGATGGGATAAGAGCAGTTTGAACCTTTTGACCGAATTCAGTACCTGACTAAAAAACAGACATCGGCTGGGTTGCAATAGCGGTATGCTGCTGGGTGGAATCACTTTAATACCGTACGATAGATATCCTTCTTCATCTTGGATAAGGGAGGTCACGGCCATTGTCAGCTGCGGCGCTGCGCTGTCATCCTGGTAGCAACCGCAGACGTTGCTGACGGTGACATTCGAGTGACACCACACTCTGCTCAGCTCTTTACACTATCAGTAATATTTGTATGAGAGACACCTGGACACCTCCACCAAGCTGTTCCTGATTTACTACGGCCAAACGCTGGAATAAAGAAGTTAACTGAATCCACAGTCGTCCTCTTGTCTCATTTCACTTTCCATGGCTCTGAGCACTGTGCGACTTAAGTTCTGAGGTCATCAGTCGCCTAGAACTTAGAACTAATTAAACCTAACTAAACTAAGGACATCACACACACCCATACCCGGGGCAGGAGACAATTTTTTTTCGAACATGGTCTCAGGCGATTAATCCTTGAACCGGAAACAAAATGGCAATCCATGGAGTTGTGCCACACCACCTCTCCTCCAAAGAAAAAGGTCAAAGTTACATCTCAGCCGCTATAGCCTTGGCGACGCTCTTCTGGGACTTTGAAAGGATTATTCTGTTTGATATTCTCCCCCATGGAGCAATAATTAACTCTGAAGTGTATTGTGCTATACCCAGGAAATTGAAGAAACGACTTCAGCGTGTTCGTCTCCAAAAACGTGCAAACAAACTTCTTCCTCATGAAAATGCAAGTCCCACACAAGTCTTCCCATCCAAGAGGAGCTCACAGAACTTCACTAGATTGTTCATCCTTATGCACCCTACTACCCGGATCCCACCCTTTCCGACTTTTATCTGATTCTCCTAATGACGGAAGAACTCTGCGGGAGGCAGTACGTGGATGATAGAGATGTTATTGACGCAGCAAGAAATACCTCCGACGTCGACCAGTAGTGGGGATAGAGACCCTCCCAAATGGTTCAAATGGCTCTGAGCACTATGGGACTTAACATCTGAGGTCATCAGTCGCCTAGAACGTAGAACTACTTAAACCTAACTAACCTAAGGACATCACACACATCCATGCCGGAGGCAGGATCCGAACCTGCGACCGTAGCAGTCGCGTAGTTCTGGACTGAAGTGTCTAGAACCGCTCGGCCACCGCGGCCCGCAGAGGCCCTCCCAGTCACGTGGCGTAGGGCCGTTGCACTCCATGGAGATTATGGTGAAAAAGATGATTTGTAGCCAAAATAGTGGGTAATAATATGGTGTAGTAGATTCATGAACACAACCAACCTGCTTTCAGACAAAAAATGTATTACATTACTTGCTGATAGCCGCTCGTAGTACACTTCATGCCTATTTGGCCCTTGTTGCGTCCCGCCTTCATGGTGCTGCAATTTCAATAGTCTTCGTCATATTTGCAAGTCTCGTAGTTCCACCATCGGCGGCTGCAGGCCACTGTGACGCAGTAAACATGTCACATCTGAAAATACACTCATGAGACAAAACGTTATATAACTTTTGGGAGATTTATTCGCGGATTGACATCAGCTGTTTGTAACAGATGAAATTTGTGCCTTAGGAGGACTCGAACCCGGAATTGCCGCATGCATACATGCGTGCGTGAAAGACGTTGTACTGTGAAGATACAGACACCATATAAGCCTCGACGGGCTAACCAGACGATAAAATATAGTATCTCCAGTGCAGGAATCACGAAATGTACGGTTGTAGGGGTTGTGGATTTTATTACATGTGGACGTTGGGGTCAGTTCTGTAGGCGTGCTCGTATAGCCGAAGTGGCAGTGTGTGTGTGTGTGTGTGTGTGTGTGTGTGTGTGTGTGTGTGTGTGTGTGTGTGTCTGTGCGCGCGCGCGCACGTGCGCGCGTACATGTCGAAGATTAAACTGTGAAACAGTTGAAAACAGTAGGTTCCATGATAATCATAAAAAAGTGGGAAGTGTAGCTATCAAAACTAGATGCAACAAAAAAAAAATCATCAAAAAGGCCTGTGAAAAACAAAACTATACTGGTGGATCAACCAGTGGTCCTGACGCATGTTGAAGGGCAGGTGTTACAGAGAGGATATGGCTCATCTGCTTTTGCAGAAGGCTGGAATAGTGCTCTTCCTAGTTCGTTTCTGAAAAAGAAACCTCAACCAAGCTTTTCAGATGAAGAAGATAAGCTGGTTTCTGATCTTATGAAACTCAAGAGTGTCTGTGCAGCGCGAAAGGCAGAATATTGTGGATGGTAGTATGGTTGGAAAACACAATAATGATTGCCGCACAGTTTGAATTGCGAACTGCAAAGTTGTGTCTAAGGAAGGAGTCCTTTTGTCATCAGCCGTTATGAGGATTCAGGTGCCATCGTTAAGTGAGACTCGAGAGTTGTTACGGTGGTAATGGAAAGATCATAGTTAAGAAATAGCATGATAAATATGGGAAGTGGACTTCCAGTACTATTTGTTTATACAAACCGTCCAGCTGCTGGACGGATAACTGGAGGACTCTTGGCATGGTACCTAGCCGTGGACCTTATTATGATACCAACTGCCTAGATGTCACTCAGAGAAAGATAATGTCCCTGCCAGAAGGAAACACCAGAAGACAGCAAAGTGAATGACGCCTAATCTCTTTGCGGGCACGTGTTTCGGTAATAAAAGTAAATAGTCGGTGCAGAAACGGAAACTGATTCTTTCTAGTGGCGACGGGGACCGCGTTTGGTAGCATCCACTGATGTAAACTACATTGACAGAGGATAGAGTTATGGCCTGGTGCCTACGAACAAGCAGCACGGAAAGGCGAAAGTCGTAGGCTGTTCGCGAGCTACTGTCGTGAGCATCTGTGGAAAGTGGTTGAAGGACGGAGGAACGATGAGTAGGCGACAATTCGTTGGACGCCCACGCCGCATCACAGACTGTGGAGATCGGAGGCTTGCCCACTCTATGAAGAAGGATAGGAGTCTGTCTGTGGTAAACCTGCAGACAGAGTACAACGGTGGAGCAGTCACAAGTGTTTCGGGTCAAAGCGATCAGATCAGATTGTAGACAATGAGGAGCTGCAGCAGACGACCCCTACTTGTTCCCATATTGTCCCAACGACATCGCCAGCTACGACCGCACTTGACATGGTATCATCGAGATTGGATGGGCCGTCTAGTCGGATTAGTTACATGTCTTGCTACCCAACGTTGGTTGCTGTGACCAGACACGCCCCATCATCCAAGCGAAGAGTTGCTCTAAACATGAGTCGCGCCGCGAACGCAGATTTATTTGGGCAGTATTATGTTGTGGGTGATATTCACCTGGGCTTCCATGGGTCCTGTAGTACCAGGATCACACTGAAAGTCGAGAGCAATAAATTCCAATTCCAAAAATGTAACAAAAACGACTGTAGGATCGGGATCCACAAACTTACCATCACCCGTTGCCGTATTGTAACTTCATTAGCGTTAGTATCTGACTACAGGCAGTATTTCATAAATGGCGGGCATCGATGTTTCGTTCCGACAGCGTGCTGCCACTGAATTCCTGGTTAAAAAGGAAAATTCTTCTCCTTAAAGTCACCTCAGACTTCAACGTGCTTATGGAGGTGTCTGCATGGGTGCTAGCAGTTCGAGAAGATGGGTGAAGCATTTAAATGATGGGTAAACGAGTGTCCAAAGTGAGCCTCATAGCGGTCGACCACAAAGAGCCTCCACGGAACGCAACAAGGTAAGAGTTGGTGAGCTCATTAGAGAAGGCAGGCATGTCACAGTGAGTGAAGTTACTGATAAGCTTGCAGATCACAGTGTAGTGTGAGAAATGATTCAAAGCTTAGTTTATCGAAAAACTATTGTGCCTGTTGGGTCCCACGTTAATTGATCGAAAACCACAAACTTCAGAGAAGAACCAGCAGCCAAAACCTTCTTCAGATATTTCAAAATGAAGGGGGTAATTTTTTTTAGTATTGTGACAGGCGATGAAACCTGTAAAGGTACAGATGCGAGACCAACACTGCGAGACGCTGGAGGATATTCAGAAGTCGGCCGCTGTGGCCGAGCGGTTGTAGGCGCTTCAGTCCGGAACCGCGCTTCTGCTACTGTCGCCGGTTCGAATTATGCCTCGGGCATGGATGTGTGTGATGTCCTTAGGTTTAAGTAGTTCTAAGTCTAGGGACTGATGACCTCGGATGTTAAGTATCATAGTGTTTAGAGCCACTTTAACCATTTTTTTATATTCAGAAAGCAGAATTGAAGTGTATTTGTGCAAGTGGCACGGAGTTCTGTCGAAGGGGTATTTTCAAAGTTGCAGAACTATGGGAAAAATGTGTGCAAAGAAATGGAGATTATGTTTAAAAGTGAAAGAAAAGTCTGTAGATTGGATTGATGAACTTGGTAGCTCTAAGAGATTCAAAAATTGTTGCACACTATGAACCTTGTAGTAGTCGAAGACTCCATGATAGATGTTAAGTAAAAAAAAAACCGCCATGCCATTCTCTGTTAATGACGTCATTGGATGTACATACCATTCTTCCGATCGTTGTAGCCTTTCTGAACTTTGGAACCGCTACTAATCGGTCGAGCAGCTCCTCAGCTGGCTTCACGAGCCTGAGTGTACCCCATAGTTGTCCTCTTACCAAGGAAAAAAATCCCTGGCTGTACTGGGAATCGAACACGGGTCCTCTTCATGGTAGTCAGCCACGCTGACCTCTCAGCTGGGCAGGGTGACAGTAGCGCAGTACGTGAACATTTTTGCATCCCTTTGTAGCTCATGTCTTCCCAGACGGCTATGGCAGTTTCCAATAGGATAACTGCCCATGATACAACGTCAGAAATGTGTTACAATGGTTTGATGAGCAGCAATTCGGTGAACTCACGTTTATGTCTTGGCCACCAAATTAGCTTGTGCTGAACCACATGTAACACATCTGGGACGTTGTCGGCACCACCTCCACGACCAAAAACCTCTGACCCTTAATTCAGGCGAATTGCGTTACCTGTGCGTAGACGTGTTGTGCCACATATCTCCGGAAACCTCCTAAGAACTTGTTGAATCCGTACCACTCAGAATCGCTTCTGAACTTCGCTGTTCGTTCCAAAAATGGACCAACGCTCTGTCAACCAGACGGTCCTAATTATTTTGGCTCTTTTGTTCGCGTCGGTGTTAGGGCGAAGTCTGAGTTTCGTTGAAGCGAGAGGTTAGGTTTTGACTATTTCTCCGTGTGCTTAGCTGTTATCATTATAATTACTCCTGTTATAATAATATGTCAGTTTAGTTTTGGTTCTTACAGGTAACATAGTAGAGAAGGTACACATTTTCGCCTCGGACACGGCTGATTTAAAAGTTTTGAAACATGTCGTAGAACGTTTCCTTTTCTTAGAAATTATGTCATTCTCTTCTAATCTAGAACTCAGTCACGTGCAACCAATTTGCAAACACGGTCAAGAACAGCTTCACATTATCTTAAATGGGACAAAACACATACAGTGTCTTAGATTAGCCAGCATTGTGCGTTACCGTAAACTCAAAAGCGCTGACAGGTTCTTTAGGTTCTACGCTACGGTATTCACTGTAGAAGTTAATTTAGATTCCATATAAATGTGCTATTATCGTACAGACGAGAGATACATTGTCGACTCAAAGCCATCTGTTGGAATAAGCTAGCCATTCCGAGAGAACGTATCCTGTTCCTAAAGCTGTTCTCCTACGTCAATATTTATGCGAAAGCCCCGGAAATAAATCAGCGTCAATAAAATCAGATAACATGTACAGAACGGCGTTAAAATTTGCTTTCACTTTCATTCAGTGTATTAAATTTACGACTGATATGAACCTGCTCTGAATAATGTGACTATCGAATTACATACGAGGGCTCGAGTGGCCTTCACTTACATTTCAGTCAGTCATACGCTAGTGCGCACAACTCGCCGTAAACTACACTCGCTTTCCGAAACGAATCGCAAATTGCATCCGTCGTCGAATATCAGTAACTAAATTAGCAGTAACCCCGATTATGCAGATTCACTTTTCAACGTATCAACCGCACAAGTGTGAAAATTTATCAGTAGTATTTCCGCAAGAGGCATACGCTGAAATAATTTTGAATACGTTAAGGTCTCGTATTCGAAAGTCTTCTAGGAATCACTTAGATATAATTGTGAGAATTAAAAATCGTTTAATGCAGTTTCACCTACAGAGAATCTGAGTTCATTTATGCACGGAGAACGCATATGCATTCGGCATAGCTTCTGGCTTGAGTTACGGTGCTGTGTAATTCCCAATAAACTAACGCATTACTATGCCTTGTTAATTCTTAACATGGAAACTGGGACATCAAAAGCAAACGTAAAGTCAGTATGTCGGCTTTATTTACACTCTAGGACAGTAGCGTACATTACACTAATACTTGTTCCTGCTGTGGTAAATGTAACTTCTGTAACTAAATAGTTACATTAGTGTTGGATCATTGTGTATATTTCAGTTCACAAATAAATTTACGTACCATCTGTTACATTACATTAATAGTTGTTCTATAGATCATGAATACATTTCGTAATGAAGTGGGACATGTCAGTTTAACATAAATGTTCTTTATACAGCATAATTCAATTTTTTTACCACTTCACATCTAGAAATTCATCTATTGAATAGGAGTTCTCATTCAGAAATTCTTTTAGTTTGTTGTTAAAAGCTCGTTGGCAACCCGTCAGACTTTTAATGCTGTTTGGTAAATGAGCAAAGACTTAAGACTTTTTTGGCAGTATAATTCAACCCTTTCTGTGCCAAAGTCAGATTTAACTCAGTTGACCTAGTGTTGTAGCTATGCGCTTTGCTGTTTTTTTTTAATTTGGATGGGTTATTAATAATAAATTTTATAAATGAGTATATGAACTGTGAAGGTACTGTAGCTGTAGTTCCTTAAATAAATTTCTACAGGGTGATATTGGATGGGCTCCAGGTATTATTCTGACTACACGTTTCTGTGCAATGAATATTTATATCTTAATAATCAATTACCCCAAAATATGATGCCATATGAAAGCAATGAATGAAAACAGCCATAGTAGTCTAATGTACTGATATGTTTATCGCCCAACTTTACAATAATCCTTATAGCATAAGTAGCTAAACTCAAACGTTTCAGCACATTATTAATATATTTCTTCCAATTCAATTGCTCACCAGTGCACAGGCCCAGAAATTTTAAATATTTTGCCTTAGCAGCACTCCTTTGTTCAAAGTTCAATCATGTTATTCCATTCACTGTACAGAACTGTATATATTGTGTTTTCTCAAAATTTAGTGAATGTCCATTTGCAAGAACCACTTAGTAATTTCCTGTTTTCTGGGTGTCATTATTATACTTGTATCATCAGCAGAAAGAACTAGATTTGTGTCTTCATGAATATAGAGTGGCAAGTCATTAACATATATTGAGAATAATAAGGGACTCTAGACTGAACCCTGTGAGACACCATTCTTGGTACCTCCCTAGTTAGAGGTCTCTGTTGATTTTTGCAACTAGACTAAATCCTGTGGGACACCATTCTTGGTACCTCCCTAGTTAGAGGTCTCTGTTGATTTTTGCAACTATCTGTACTGGTTTCAAACTTCTGCCACCTTCCAGTTAAATATGAATTAAACCATTTGTGCACTGTTCTACTCATACCACAATACTTAAGCTTATCTTGAAGAATTTCGTGATTCACACAGTCAAAAGCCTTTGAGAGATCACAAACAGCTCCAATGGATGATATTCGGTTATTCACAGCAATTAATATTTGATCAGTGGAAGCATAACTAGCATTTCTGTTAAAAAGCCTTTCTAAAAACCAGACTGACATTTTGTAAGTAATTCATTTTTTTACATACATGAAGCTACTCTTGAACGCATTACTTTTTCAAGAATTCTAGATACAGCTGTCAGTAGTGAGATTCTATGTTAGTTGTTAGTATCAGGCATATCCCCCTTTCGAGTGGTTCTAGGTACTTCAGTCTAGAACTGCGCTGCTGCTACAGTCACAGGTTCAAATCCTGCCTTGGGCATGGATGTGTGTGATGTCCTTAGGTTAGTTAGGTTTAAGTAGTTCTAAGTCTAGGGGACTGATGACTTCAGATGTTAAGTCCCATAGTGCTTAGACCCATTTGAACCAGACCCCCCACCCCCCTTTTAATGCAATGGTTTAAAAACAACAAATTTCAGACAACCTGAAAAAATGCCCTCTTTCAATGAGCTACTATGTATGTGTCTGAGAACCCTACTTATCTGTTGGTAGCAAGCTTTTAGTAGTCTATTGGAAATGTCATTAATTCCTTGCAAACATTTACTTTTAAGTGAACTTACTATTCCCTAATTTCAGTATGGAGGTGACTTGAATTTCAATTTTATCAAATTGCTTAGACATTACCTACTCCATTTACAGCTTGCATTTTTAATGAACAGTTGGATCCTTATATTCTCTACAACACTGAAACAATGATTATTGAAAACATTATATTTCTAACTTTCTGTTAACAAATTTTTTGTTGAGTTTGATAGAAATACAGTCTTCTTATGCTCTCAGTTACTCTGTTTCCATTTTAACAATATTTCAAATTATTTTAATTAAAGTATCAGAGTTGCTAACCTCAGAAGCAATGCACATAGTTCTGGACTTTTTAATAATTTTTCTTAATACAGCACAGCAGTTTTTATAATGTTTGACTTCTCTTTGTATTTATTAGATACAGTTCGCTTTTCTGTTTACAAGATAATTTTATTCGTTTGGTATGCCACAGGCTTTTAGATGGTTCCATTTGTTTATGTTTCATTGTTTCCTTAGTTAACCTATTTTCAAATATACTCACAAAGTTATCATGATAAAGGTTAAATTTTTAATTACTGTAAGGTTCTCTGTACACCACATCACAGTCCAGCTGCGGCAACCTTTCCCTAAAATATGCAACTGTTAAATTGCCAATCGAATGCACTATTTTCGAGAACTGCTTTGCATTACTAAATGGAGCTATGTCATATGCGTAGCTAGCTGTGCATCATGATCAGAACGACCATTCTTAAGTGCTAAATGTTTTATTTGACTAGATTTATATTGGTCTATAAAAATATTATCTGCTGCTTTCCTTGACTTCCTGACTAGGAAAATCAATAACTGATGTGTAACTGAAAGAACCAAGTAATACTCTGAAGTAATTCTTTCTATTAGACTCTTTCAGAAAATCTACACTGATATCTCCACAAACAATAATTTGGGCTTCCCTTCATCTGACAGACAGCACAATCCAAGTTTTCCAGAAATAGCTGAAGATTCCCAGTGGAGACCTATACATAACTAAAGTTATAAATGTACCATTGTTTATTTTAAGCTCGCAGACACATGCTTCTCTATGTTGCTCTACACAAAAAATTTTAGTTTCAAAATTTTTCGCACTGCGGTTAATTTTAGCTTATATGGCAGCTCCTTCTCTCTCCATAGACTCTATTTATCCACTTAAATTTACCTATCCCGTACCTGTGACTAAATGATGGCCAGATAGGCACAGTACATCTATTCCAACCCCAGTTTCTAAATCTTGTTGATACCAGTAGTACCAACAGGAACCAAAATCATGCCTGACAAAATAGCTGTGTGAAGCAGCTGATCTAACTCCATATTGACCCTTATGACAGAGCTCTTCAGTTGAGGCTGATCATGCCACATGAAAGCAGGAGCACAGCGAATATTTATATGGTTCGCTGCAGATCTATTTTTACCAGGTCGCATTGAATACGGTATCCTTTATCTCTATCAGTACTGTTTCCTGTCCCACTCACTATCATTACATAATCCTGCTTTGTGCAACCCTTACACAATTGTCCTACGTCCTCCATCACTTGGCTAGTAGATGCACTGGGCTTGAAAAAACTTGTGACCTGGCACCTGGCACCTAAATTTTCCTGTAAGATCTAACCCACTCCTCTTCTGTGGCTACTACCTAACAACACAACTTTCCTCCTACTTTCCACTTTTTTTGGAACAGTTGTTTTCCTGCTGGAAATCTGTTAAGCATTAACTACATTTACGTCTGCTTGAGCCCCTTCCTTAGTTCGCTGAGGTAGCAAGGTAAATCTGTTGTTTGTGCCAATAACGAAACTCTCAAATACTGTTCTCTTTCTGTAGCCTCTGTTCTTTTCTACCACTTCCTATATCTTTATTTTCTACCTCCTTAACCTCATCGGTTCTTTCTTAGCACAATCGAATTCAGTCTTAAGGGCTCTAATCCTTCCTTCCTATTCAGACAGTGTGCCGTCCCTTGAACACCCTTTGCAATACCGTAGAAAACACCTATTTACCTCCCCAATTCTCATGTCACTATATTCACCATGTGTAACCATGTGCCACAGCAGCTGCGTAGAAACCCAGAATCATCTTTCCCACGGCAGATCAAACACTTCGCGCTCATAGTTGCATACAATCATTTTATAAAATATATATAGACAATAGCAGCCATAGTCCATTAACAAAAGATCACAACACTCACTAAAAAGTTATGTGGAACAATAATATATGTGTATACTATTAATCTAGTAACTTAATGCCTTTAAAATAATATTAAAACTCTAAAATTCTATTTTCTTTTTTTGTTTTCTGGTTTATCAGTCTTCTGACTGGTTTGATGCGGCCCGCCACCAATTCGTCTCTTGTGCCAACCTCTTCATCTCAGAGCAGCACTTGCATCTTACGTTCTCATTTATTTGCTGGATGCATTCCATTCTCTGTCTTTCTCTATAGTTTTTGCCTTCTACAGCTCCTTCTAGTACAATGGACGTCATTCCCTCATGTCTTAAGAGATGTCCTATCGTCCTATCCCTTCTCCTTATCAGTATTTTCCACATATTTATTTCTCTCCAATTCTGTGCAGAACCTCTTTATTCCTTACCTTATCAGTCTACCTAATTTTCAACATTCTCCTGAAGCACCATCTCTCAAATGCTTCGATTATTGTCTGTTCCAGTTTTCCCACAGTCCATATTTCACTGCCACACAATGCAGTACTCCAGACATACATTCTCAGAAATTTATTCCTCAAATTGAGGCCTGTGTTTGATACTAGTAGGCATCTCTTGGCCAGGAATGCCCTTTTTTCCAGTGCTAGTCTGCTTTTGATGTCCTCCTTGCTCTGTCCGTCATTGGTTATTTTACTGTCTAGGTAGCAGAATTCCTTAACTTCATTTACTTCATGACCGCCAATCATGATGTTAAGTTTCTCGTTGTTCTCATTTCTGCTACTTCTCATTACTTTCGTCTTGCTTCGATTTACTCTCGATCCACATTCTGTACTCATTAGATTGTCCATTTCGTTCAGCAGATCATGTAATTCTTCTTCACTTTCACTTAGGACAGCAATGTCAACAGGGAATCGTATCATTGATAACCTTTTACCTTGACTCTTTTCTCCACTCCTGAACCCTTCTTTTATTTCCATCATTGCTTCTTCGATGTACAGAGTGAACAGCAGCGACGAAAGACTACATCCCTGTCTTGCACCCTTTTTAATCAGAGCACTTCGTTCTTGGTCGTCCACTCTTATTATTCCCTCTTGTCACTTGTACATATTGTATATTACCCGCCTCTCCCTATAGCTTACACCTATTTTTCTCAGAATTTCGAACTTCTTGCACTATTTTCCATTGTCCAAAGCTTTCTCGAGGTTGACAAATCCTATGAACATGTCTTGATTTTTCTTTAATACGGCTTCCATTACAAACCGCAACGTCAGAATAGTCTCTCTCGTGCCTCTACCTTTTGCAAAGCCAAACTGATCTTCATCTATCACACCATCAATTTTTTTTCCATTCTTCTGTATATTATTCTTGTCTGCAACTTGGATGCATGAGCTGTTAAGCTAATGGTGCGATAATTCTCGGAAATGCAAGCTCTTGCAGTCTTCGAAATTGTGTGGATGATAATTTTCCGAAAATCATATGGTATGTCGCCTGACTAATACATTCTACACACCAACGTGTATAGTCGTTTTGTTGTCACTTTGTAATGTCCCCACAGCAAATACTCTCTACCGCGCACCAATTAATCATTTTCAATCAAACCATCCACATTCATTCACTTTGGAAAAGTTATCTGATCTCATTTTCTCGTAATATATGCGGCGACAGCTCGTCGACGCCAAAGTATTTTCTAGTTCATTTATTCTTTGAAAGAACAGAGATGCATATATGCATTCTCCATGGTTGTGAGAGGGGTAACTAGGACAGCTTCTGAAGTATCTGTTGAGGGATTGACGTGTTTTTGAGAGATACATATTCAGCTTTTCTTCTCGCTAAAGCGAGCCAATTAACATTTGTGCCGCTAGCGGTTTGTTTGAAGAGAAAGAGACTGTAAAGGGAAAATAATTAAGGCGTGGAATCACCGGAGATCTGGACATGTAATGGAGATGGATTTAATACACGATTTCATCCATAAATAAGGTTTGTGACGTTTTTGTTCTGGAGTGAATGAACGAATGAGTTTTTTTCTGAATCATTTGATGATCACGTTGGCCCTGTAATTAGTGGGGAAGTTTCAGCTGTGTCGAAGAGAGCCTGCAATCACTGAGTCTGTGTTAAATCGTCCAAAAAGGCTTCGTACACATCTGGGATTCGCAATCTTTCGTAAAAGGAACAAATTGTCCAAACGATTGATTCTCTCGACTGACTGCAGTGTTTAACAGTAATAATAAATGTAAAGATCTCTTACAGCAAGCCAGCCGCTGATTACCAAGACGAAGGACTCCACCAAAGATTCCATTTGGCTAATTTCACGTAATGAAATATTATATTAAAAACTGTACGTAGATAAAGGAGAGAAAGAGAGAGAGAGAGCAAATGAAAATAAAGAGAATACTAATAATCCTCCATTAGTCTAATTTTTCGCCTGTCTTATCACGGATCAGCCAAGAACTGGGAGGGCCTTACTTTACTGTATAGATTTATGTGTGAAGGTGAAGGGATCTTAAAGGCAACAGATACACGTCTATACAGACAAGACATTACACAGAGATAGCGGCTAGCTGCATTCATCATCCTTTCTTAGATAAAGAGACGGCAACTTATTATCCGAACATTAAAATGTTAAAACTTCCCCCAAGATTTTAGAAATTCTGGAGGAATGTCATCTACCCCTTCGGTCTTATAAAACTGTATACCCGACAAATTAGGCGTAATATGACATATGCACGAAATGGACGTTACAAGTTTTGGAAATAAATAAAAGATAGAACTTAAAACCCTTAATCCCCGAGCAGATGCGGCAGTAATAAATATATGTGTAGCGAAAGCAATCTAAATTCGTCACTTAATATTTACGCAGACATTTTAAATTTGTATGAAAACCTACGTTTGAAGTACCGGAAACAGGGCCTTAGAACTTTTTTTCGAGAAATACTCAGAAGAATAATTCCAGGCCCAAAGATAGCAGGTGTTGACGGATGTGAAAATTACCGAACTATCAGTTTAATAAGTCACGGCTGCAAAATACTAACGCGAATTCTTTACAGACGAATGGAAAAACTGGTAGAAGCCGACCTCGGGGAAGCTCAGTTTGGATTCTATAGAAACATAGGAACACGTCAGGCAATACTGACCCTACGACTTATCTCAGAAGGTAGATTAAGGAAAGGCAAACCTACGTTTCTAGCATTTGTAGACTTAGAGAAAGCTTTTGACTTTGTTGACTGGAATACTCTCTTTCAAATTCTGAAGGTGGCAGGGGTAAAATACAGGGAGCGAAACGATATTTACAATTTGTACAGAAACCAGATGGCAGTTATAAGTTTCGAGGGACGTGAAAGGGAAGCAGTGGTTGGAAAGGGAGTGAAGGAGGGTTGTAGCCTCTCCCCGATGTTATTCAATCTGTACATTGAACAAGAAGTGAAGGAAACAAAAGAGAATTCGGAGTAGGTATGAAAATCCATGGAGAAGAAATAAAAACTTTGAGGTTCCCCGATGACATTGTAATTTTGTCAGACACAGCAAAGGATTTGGAAGAGCAGTTGAACGGAATGGACAGTGTCTTGAGAGGAGGATATAAGATGAACATCAACAAAAACAATACAAGGATAATGGAATGTAGTCGAATTAAGTTGGGTGATGCGGAGGGAATTAGATTAGGAAATGAGACACTTAGAGATGTAAAGGAGTTTTGCTATTTAGGGAGCAAAATAACTGATGATGGTCGAAGTAGAGAGGATATAAAATGTAGACTGGCAATGGCAAGGAAAGTGTTTCTGAAGAAGAGAAATTTGTTAACATCGAGTATAGATTTAAGTGTCAGGGAGTCTTTTCTGAAAGTATTTGTATGGAGTGTAGCCATGTATGAAAGTGAAACATGGACGATAAATAGTTTGGACAAGTAGAGAATAGAAGCTTTCGAAATGTGGTGCTACAGAAGAATGCTGAAGATTAGATGGGTAGATCACATAACTAATGAGGAGGTATTGAATAGAATTGTGGAGAGGAGTAGTATGTGGCACAACTTGACTAGAAGAAGGGATCAGTTGGTAGGCCATTTTCTAAGGCATCAAGGGATCACAAATTTAGTATTGGAGGGCAGCGTGGAGGATAAAATTCGTAGATGGAGACCAAGAGATGAATACACTAAGCAGATTCAGAAGGATGTAGGTTGCAGTAGGTACTGAGAGATGAAGAAGCTTGCACAGGATAGAGTAGCATGGAGAGCTGCATCAAACCAGTCTCAGCCGGCCGAAGTGACCATGTGGTTCTAGGCGCTACAGTATGGAACCGCGCGACCGCTACGGTCGCAGGTTCGAATCGTGCCTCGGGCATGGATGTGTGTGATGTCCTTAGGTTAGTTAGGTTTAAGTAGTTCTAACTTCTAGGGGACTGATGACATAAGAAGTTAAGTCCCATAGTGCTCAGAGCCATTTGAACCATTTTTGAAACTAGTCTCAGGACTGAAGACCACAACAACAACAACAACAACTCTGAAACAAGTGAAACTTTCAATAGATGGTATGAAAAGGGTCTAATTCGGTCCCTTACATTGTAATATTAACTTATTTGACAGTTATTACAGAATTAACAACTTATCTTTAGCAGCTTGAAGTGTGTGCGGTATGCGCAGAACAATAACAAAGGAAAATGTACCCGGAACAGTATCGTATAACGACAAGACTTGCAAAATTTTATTAATTCCATTATATCTTCAAGTGGGACAGCGATCACAAACAATATCGCGCCATCTTATTTAAGGGACTATGTGCCAGCCTATACAAAGTGTCCTAAGCAAAGAAGGTCAAAATTAATCACATGGTGCTTCGTAATAAGAAACAAACGTCAGGTAATTAACATTTTCGGCGTTTGGAGGTTTTGAATGAACAGTACATGTGAGGCACTTGTGTCTAAACTGTGTATGTTTCAAAACAAAATATTTGCGAACTCGAGTAGGTTAAAGGTAGATTCCTTTTTAATAACCAAGCAAGTAAAGTCACTTACGAAGGTAAGGCCTACGGGTCCTAATTTTACAGCGTAGATAGACATTGTCGCTCAAAAATACACGTAGCTTCACATTCCATTTCTGCTTCCACATACATGGTGGAGCAAATAAAAGTGGCCCGGGGAGCAAAATTCCAGGGTGCAAAGAAACACAGTACTAATGTGACTGCCGGCTGAAGTGGCCTACCGGTTCTAGGCGCTACAGTCGGGAACCGCGCGGCCGCTACGGTCGCAGGTTCGAATCCTGCCTCTTGCATGGATGTGTGTGATGTCCTTAGGTTAGTTAGGTTTAAGTAGTTCTAAGTTCTGGGGGACTGATGACCACATCAGTTAAGTCCCATAGTGCCCAGACCCATTTACTAATGTGACCATAGCATATGTTGAAAGTGACCACCACTCATCTCTTGGCAGGTATGGGCCGTGATCAGCAATTAGCTGAAGGCGGATCAAAGCTGGACTGCTGGAGTTGCTGCATTCTCATCTGAGATGTTGTGCTGAAGTTTTAGACGACTATAGGGGCTGTTGCGGTACACCTTTAGTTCAATTCTTTTATCTTGGCGGCTCGCGCATGCCCACCCAGACGCGGGAAATTGCTGCGTTGCCAGTTGCACACGACGCACGCGCCAATAGAAGCAGCGCCATAGTATAGCTTAGTTCGCAAGCTTATGTTTAGGAGGGAGCGCGCAGTTCATAAAGTAAAGCCACCACGGCCGCATTAACCCTTTCGCTGCTACAAAGACGTGCTCCCTGCATTCCGCGCTGCGCGCGATTTTGTCACTGCACTGCTCGCCTGCACTCTTCAAAATTTCATGCAGTGGTTTACTACATTTAATGCTGCATAATAACTGCGTTGAACATCGAAACAAAATTAAGTCATTTATGGAGGGAAGGTATCAGTCAAGAAAACGTGTAAAAATCAAATTTTTGGGCCAAATAGTTTTTGTCAAAGCAGTGGGAACACCATGTGTCTGCACAGGCGAGCAGTGCAGTGATGACAAAATCGCGCTGTGCGCGGAATGCGGCGAGCACGTGTCTGCAGCAGCGAAAGGGTTAATGAAGAGACAAAGCACTAGAAATTTCAAAAAATTTCATTCAAACGAATATAATTCGTGAAGTAAGACACTTCGATATTGTTTTTAAATAATGAAAACATTAAGCACTGCACAAGGTTTGAACTCATAACTTTTCGCGTAGCAGCCCAACACCTTAACCGTTACGCTAACGTACGTCGTCCGACTATACAACGCCATGTGGAGTATAACACCTCACGCAAAATACTGAAAAACACTGTTGGTATGACTATGAATTACTCACACTTCGTCGAAGTACAATAGGAAATAAACAATTACCGCTGTTCTTTATTGCGAAAAAGCGGTTCGTGAGAGGGATACAAACACCTTTCCTTGCTATCGCTTGAATTAGGAGTCTTATTGCTTGTTTGGTTTAATTAATTAATAGAATATGAAACAACTGGTATAAAGAATGCTTTTCCAAACTTTCTATAAAAGAATGTCTACTATCAAGACATTGCTTTTGTTCTATTACTTTATTTATGACTGAACGTTTCTAAAACTGAAGACACTCGTCCATGCTCTGCACTGCAGTCGAGATGTGGCAACGTCGTTCTCTGTTCATTGGCTGACTGTGTTTTGTGACGTCAGATGCGCAGAACGAACCTAAACTCGGCCGCCAACATAAATGACGCGCACTTTAGTACTTGGGGGTTTCCCACACAAAGTAAACGCATACTGACAGACCAGAAGACCTAGGTGACTGCTAGGGCGGCAACCAAACTGCCGTCTGCTGACAACTCTGTCTGGAGTGAAGATGGTACAAGCGTTGCCCAAGGTTCGGCCGGCTCCATGGGCAGTTGCTCCGTCCTGTTGGAAGTAACTGTAGGTCTTTTCCTCTCCAGTCACAGTTCCCACAAATCATATCCACTCGTCCGGGCCACTTTTGTTTGCCCAACCCTCTAGTTTGTAATCAATAATAACGATATGTCCCGTTCTGTGACATCTAGAGACGTTATAGACAGGTTAGTGACGAAGCTGTCGATCGGCAGCCTTGTTTCTTTCATACCTTTGGAACGTATTTTACTTTTTATTAGGCCGGTGTTACACTATCAAATTTCTTTGTTCAATATCTTTGTCAAATATCTTTGTCAAAGAAATTTTATGGTGTAATAGGGAACTTTGTCAACTGTCGTCAAATATTTGATCAAATCTAGGGCCTCGCGGTAGATTTGATCAAAGAAGTCGCTTGTCTTTGTTCACTGCAATGTGACATGTTACCACGTGGAGCGCTAGCATCGCTGCAGCGTTCTGTCATCTGTTGTGTTTTTATAAACATTGCCGGTAAATACAATTGGTGTGTACCGACAACTACTGTGGTGTGCGTACTGTAAGACCTTCGGTACCCACACCAGCAGATTATTTGACTTGTCGCTCTAACGAAGTACGCGAGTGTCAGCAATATGTCTCGTGGTCTTATCGTGGCGTGTTTACCTGCTGCCGTTAGGTCAGACGATAGTAATGCCACTTGCACGCTTAGAGTAGCAGATTGACGGTGACCAACTTTAAACAGAACTTGGTTAATTTTCACACACATTTATTAAAATAATAAAAATCATAGACATTACGTAACTTGATTCTAGATGCTGTTTACAATTGACAATCTGAAGTTCCTTTGGTCTTGGTACGTCAATCTTATTCTCACATATCTCTGATACTTTGCAAAGTGTCTATTCATTTATCTTCATGGCTTTGTACAGGAATATGATAATCATATTAGGGGCAGACTGGAACTTGACTATAGACTGGTACAGACAAATGCAGACTAATGCAGACTGATGCAGACTGACTAATCGGAGGTTTGTACACTCGTTATAATTCCTCGCGCGTTCAGGTATCACTGCACGAGTGTGATCCGCGAGGAGAAAAGGTTCTACGTTAGTAGCAATCTCATTGGCTGTGTTACATATTAATACGAGGATCCGCGGAAGCAGAATTTGGTCCGTCTGTAAGACAGCGCCATCTCGTTGTGCGGAGACGGACGAGCGCTGCGCCTGCGCTGTTGTGCTTAGCGGGGGCACTCTAGTGGGAAAGTTCTATACGCGCTGACTACGCGGAACTATGTACACAACAGCTACAAAATTAATAGAGGTGTATAAAGCTGATGAGGCGCTTTACAACATGAGGCACCCTGAATACAAAAATAGATTAAGAAGATTGGAGACCTAACCTAACCTAACCCTCTGCTGTAGCAAGGAATCGGAGTGTTACAGTGAGCTTGTCTTCCGCAGATGTAGTAGTTCTTAAGTGAATACTGTGCTTTGTGATATGAGGATACACTACACTGAGCACATACAGAAATGTATGCTCATCCATTCTTAAGTTATTGATGTACGACTTGAGGTCCTCCACTATAAACTCACGTAACAAGTTTTGTTGAATGCTTTTATCCTGTCGTCGTAAAACCCACGGCTTTACTCAGGTACATTTCCTTTTTTTCCCCTGCTTCTCTTCCGCATGTGCACACAGTGCAATTATGGTACATGCGACTGCTGCGGTTAACAGCAAGTTGTTGTTGTCAGCCATATTGAACTTTGACGAAAAATATGATGACAGTGTAATACCCCTTCTAGCGCTACGTCAAAGATCTTTGTAAAATATATTTGACGGAATATTTGATCATATCTTTGATCAAATCTTTGACAAAGAAATTTGACAGTGTAATACCGGCCTTACTCTAACAAGTACTTGATATTAACTTCACATTAATTTAATTTTGTCAGCAGTATCTCTTACATGGCGATCAGTTTGGTTTTCAGAAGGGTAAAGTCATCAGTGAGACAATTTTGACTGGCGAAGTGCTTGGTAATGGAAGCATAACTAGAGAAAAATCAAAACAACTTGACAATATCAGTCGACCTAGAAAATGCGTTGCACGATGTGAAATGGTGAAATGTGTAAGTAACGAAGAGGGGACAATAAGTATAGAAAACCAAGAAGTAAACGGTCGGATAAGAAACTGTGTAAGACAGGAATGTAGTCTTTCGCCCATACTGTTCAATCTATACGTGTAGGTCGAAGAAATAATGCCGGAAACAAAAGAAATATTTAGGAGTGTGATTAAAATATTCAGAGTGAAAAGATATTAACGATATAGATATTCACTGATGACATTGCTGTCTCCGTCAAAATAAGAAAATATTGCAGGACCTGCTGAATGAAATGAACAGTCTAATGAACACACATCGCTGGTTAGGAGAAAGCTGAAGAAAGACGAAACTGAAGACCAGTAGCGGAAAACTAGAATGAGATTAGCGGTAAACTTAACGTCAAAATTGAGGGACCGCTAGTAGACAAAGCGAAGGTATTTTGCTGCTTTGAACGGATACACGTGACAGATGAAACAAGGACGACATAGTAAAACATACTAGCGTAGGAAAGAAAGGCGTTCCTGGCGAAAAGATACCTTACCCATAAGGTATCTTGGTGGTATCAAATATCGTACTTAATTCGAAGAAGAAATTTCTAAGAATGCACTTTCGGAGCGCAGCGTTGTGTGGAAGAGAAACATGGACTGTCAAAAATCCGTAAAAGACGAGAACCGAAGAGATTCCATGTGCTGCTATAAAAGTATGCGATAAATTAACTGCGCTGATAAATTATTGGGACACACCACGCAGAATCGGTGAGGTGAAGGGAACGTGGGAATCGCAGGTAAAGAGAACAGACAGGAATATAGAACATGTGTTAAGACGTCAAGGAATGACTTCCGTGGTACTTAAGAGAGATGTAGAAAGTAAAAACCGTATGGTAAGATAGAAACTGAAGTATATCCAGGAAATGAGTGAGTGCAAATGCTACTCTAACAAGAAGAGGTTCACGTGGGAGAGGAATTCGTTGAGGACAGATTAAACCTCCTGTGAGCATCCCAAGACGCTACGCACAGGTACGTGACGCAGCTTTTGATTAGAATCATATCTCACTTTGGGTCTCCAGCGAAGCTTAGTTAGTTGACAGTACTGTAAAGAATCTATTTAAAGAATCTATTTTACTTCTTTTTCATCTGACTAGGTCCCTTCATGACGTATTTATTTATACACTGATGAGCAAAAGAAACTGGTACACCAACCTAATATCGACTAATTTTGTCTGAAGTAGTACTGAAGGAATTGACTCCACGAATCCTGCAAGGCTGTCCATAAATCCGTAAGAGTACGAGGGGGTGGAGATTTCTCCTGAACAGCACGTTGAAAGGAATCCCAGATATGTTCAATAATGCTCTTGTCTGTGGAGTCCGGTGGACAGCGGAAGAATTTAATCTCAGAAGAGTGTTTCTAGAGCCACTCTGTAGCAATTCTGGACGTGTGGGGCGTCGCTTTGTACTGCTAGAATTGTCCAAGTCCGTCGGGATAAACAATGGACATGAATCGATGCAGATGATCAGGCAGGATGCTTACGTTCGTGCCAACTGTTAGAGTCGTATCTAGTCGTATCAGGGGTCCCATATCACTCCAATGGCATGCGCCCCACACCGTTACAGAGTCTCCACCAGCCTGAACAGTTCCCTGCTAACGTGCAGGATCCATGGATTGATGAGGTTGTCTCCATACATGTATACGTCCCCTGCCTGTTACAACTTGAAACGAGCCTTTTCCGACCAGGCAACATGTTTTCAGTCATCAACAATCCAGTGTCGGTGTTGTAGGGGCCAGGCGAGGCGTGGAGTCTTCAAGGGCACACCAGTCGATCTTCGGCTCAGAAGGCCCATATCGATGATGTTTCGTTGAATGGTTCGCATGCTGACACTTGTTGTTGGCCCAATACTGAAATCTCCAGCAGTCTGCGGAAGGGTTCCGCCTCTTTCACGTTGAACAATTCTCTTCAGTCATTGTTGGTCCCGTCCTTGCAGCATCTTTTTCCGGCCGCAGCAATGTCGGAGATTTGATGTTTTACCGGATTCCTGATACCCACAGTACACTCGGGAAATGGCAATACGGGAAAATCTCCACTTCATCGATATCTCGGAGATACTGTGTCCCATCGCTCGTGCGCCGACTAGAACACCACTTCCTAACTCACTTAAATCTTGATAACCTGCCATTGTAGCAGCAGTAACCGATCCAAAAACTGCGCGAGACCCTTGTTGTTTCCTGTAGGTGTTGCCGACCGCAGAGCCGTATTCTGCCTGTTTACATATCTCTGTATTTGAATACGCATGCCTACACCAGTTTCTTCGACGCTTTAGTGTGAATTTATTGAGCTGATTCGCTCCCCATCTTTCTATCTGTGCTACACAAGACTACATCAATACCGACTGGAGTTATGAGAATGATTTCTGAGTAACGAGTTTCGTCACTGTGGCAAGATAGCATCAGGACTGGTTTGCCTCGAGTTTATGCCCTCCTCACACGGGACCCGTTTCTCATCGCGAAGCACGCCAGACATGGTGTCCGTCGTGGTTGCTGCTCTGTCTGAGACGACCCGCTGCATCTCACGGAACGTGCTGCTCTTCGTTATTTGCTATTTCGATGCTCTCCATCGGCATCCAGCGCGTAAAGGACACAGTGTCTTTATGGCAATTGACGCGCGTAAAATAGATGCGCTAATTGTCGAAAAGGAGCGGAGAAAATCCCGAAGAGGATTCTGGACTTGTCCGTGGATTGAACAGCCAACTGCAGATGTGGTAGAGCAACACTAAGTAATGCTGCACAACTATCTGAGACACACACTAGTGGAAGCTGTTATATCCTAGCCAGTAATGCCACCCGAGCCCGCTGCCAAAAGGTTGGCAGCATCAAAGTCCGGACGCCGTCCGCATAAGCAGCGCCAGCGAGACAGGAAATCGCCGCAAGTCTGCGCGCGCCACCGCTGGCTTCCGGCTTCTTTTCCAGCGGACCGGTCGGCACGCTATTAAAAGTGAGGCGGTGACTTCGTAAGCCGTTTCTACAGCGAATTGTTTGTCGCTACGAACACCGCCACAAAAGAAGCTATTCAAAAACTCAATTGAATCTTCATCCCATTATCGGTTTTAAACTGAATATAGCGTATAGTAATGTCAGTTTGCACATGCACAACATCGATATTCGCGGTGTTGCATTGACTAACATCACTCGGAAGTGATGTAGCACACTTCATCACATTTATTTCAAGATCAAGATTCGTTTCGTAATTTCATTTGAATGGAAGAGACTTTTTCAAAGCTGCTCACCGTCGTCGAAAGAGATATTTACTGGCGAGGTATAAACATGCCGCAGTCCATAAATCCAAGAGATGGGTACATTTATTTCATATAAAAGTTTCATAATAACACAAACTTCTACTGTCTAATCTGTGTTTACTTTCTGACGTATACTGGCAGTCACTGTAAGAGATCTGGTCACTGGGTAAACATTCCAGTCATTGGCGTCTGCAACATAAACTGCAGAAAATACATCATTCATAAGAAATAACATCGATTACTGTAGATACTATTACTATGAAATTAATAAGAGATACACTGAATCTTTTAGGAAATAACAGGTAAAAAATAATCTGGAGGGAGATGGACGTAAACTTGCTACCTGTCTCTTCACAGCTCACTATGCTATCAACTACGCTACAGCTTTATCACGGCAGAGAGGTCTCCGTATATGATGTACACTCCCCAAAGACTGTATCTAAAGATGTCGTTATTTGATATTTAACTAAAACAAAATGTACCGATGCGACGCGTTTGATGGATCATCATTGTGCCGTAGCACTGAAATGGAGTACTTCCATAGTACAAAATTTAGAGCTCTAAAAACATCGAATACAGCAAGCCTTCTGCTACATATATTTTTTTACTTGTGATTTTACTATAACAAATCGTAGCTAAAACGACACGTTTTTGAAGATCTCCAATTTGCTGAAACTTTAAAACGGCTTACGTTCATAACACGTACTCTATGATAAAGAGAAACCCAGCAAATACGAAATTTAATTCCATAAAGAATGGGGTCTCTTCAGTTCTGCTTGAGACCTAAAAAGATGTCACATCTCACTGACCACGTTCCTCTGCTCGAGGCAAAAATGTCACATGTTAGATTTTTCATTCCACGCTCTGCAGTGTAGTGGAACGTGGAATTCCACTCTATGGCGCCACCAGCTCCTCGTCCACATGCGTTTACACGTCCCGTGAGAGGTCGGCTTAAGGGAGGGTCACGGCGGCGAGTGCGTATGATAGTGTTTCCACCATCTGTCTCCATCTGGCGCTGAACGAGCTGAAGTAGTATTTTGCGTTGATAGTTTTCTGCAGAATGTCTTCGTAAACTGACCAATCATCTACGTCTGATGCTTCTTGTTTTTTCGATCACGTATTTATCTTGTTAAATTATAAAAGATTCCGTTCGTGATTGGTAATTACTCATGATACGACACGGAATCACGTGGAATGTTCTAAAGGGATTGTGGTCGGTTTGTGCTAGTCTGGGCAGAAACGTATTTGCCAGAGAGAACATGAACGGGACATTACACGATGTTATAACGGCAGGCACTTCCTACGGCCAGTTGAAAAACCTCTTCTTGTTGTAAGTAATGAAGAGATCACGCATTCGGAAATCCTCATCTGCACTTGAAGGTATTTTTTAGGGTTTTTATGGTTCCGTACCTCAGATGGTAAAAACGGAACCGTTTGTTGTCCGTCTGTCTGCCTATCTGTCTGTGTGTTCCACTGTCAAGAGCCCTTTCTCTGAGGTACAGGTTGGGTATCACGCTGAAATTTATGTCAGGTACTATGGTTTACGGTCCCTTGACGATGTAAATGATTTAAGGTTCTTAGTCAATGTAGTCAAAAGGTATAGCGATTTTTGTCACATATTTGACACTTGCAAGCTCACTCTCCAAAACTTATAGGGTACTTCCCATTGAGACAGAGTTGTAAAATTTGGCAAGAAGCAAGGTTTCGCAGTACAAGTAAAGGAAAAATTTCGAAAACTGTTAATTTGTAATTACATCACATAACTTTTTTGCCATTTATTGTCTCTCTGTCTGGTTGTCTGTAAAGATCCAATTTTCTTTTTCAGGAACGCATGGAGGTATCAACTTGAAGTTCACGTAAACTATTGAAGTTTACTGTACCTTGGCTGTGCAAAAAATTTCGGCTTCTAAGTCAATGAAGAGTCAAAAGATGCGACCATCTGTAAAGACCCCTTTTTGTCAGGTGCAGGTAGAGGAATCAAGCTGAAATTTACGTCAGATACTCAGGTCTAGGGTCCATTGAAGGTGTTAGTAATATACGCTTCAATCAATCAAAAGATATGACCATGTAAGTCACTTATTTTGATATTCGTAAACTCATTGTCGTTGGACTGTATACCAGTAAACTGTTTCTCATTATTTCAAATTGTAGACACATTTTCTTTAGTACAAACAAGTCATAGCTGGTGTATATTGGATAATGGCGTAATGAGCTAACAATGCGGCCACCGCCAGGACCATCAGTCAGAGATAACCAACAGTAATCAACTAATGGCATCGAAGCCGAGACACGATGCTACCGTTGTTACTGGGAAGGGTTGTGACAGCACATGCTGCGGCAAGTCTGATTGCACACTAAATTATTAATAAGTCGCAGTTAGATTCAACTGAGTCATGATAGCGTGAGATGCACCATATGCGATATACTGTGTGTGTTCGGTTTGTATAGAGTTTATCCTGGAGGTGGAAGAAAACGTGGGAATGAAACACAATGTGTATAAATGGCGAACTTTCCCGAGAATTCCTAGGTACTTGCGATGAGAGTCGCTGCGAAAGATACGTCACTGACCGATGAGCCAAAACATTATGACCACTTGTTTAGAAGCATGTTGCTCCACTTCTAAAACACACTACAACAAAGATTCTGCTTGGCATAGATTCTACAAGTTCTTGACAGGGTTCCGGAAGCATGTGGCAAAGGGGCACAGGTCAAGCATTTCCCGTAAATTAGGGGATAGTAGTTTACTGGTATGCAGCTGGAGCCCGATATGTATTCCAGTGGGTACAGATGAGGCACATTTGCTGGCCAAGACATCAATGTGATATCAATATAATGCCGTCAAACCACGGTAGCACACATTTGACCTTGTAGCACGGGTAGTTATCCCATTGGAAGATGAGATGTCATCGCCGTAGGGGGTAAGGGGGGGGGGGGGGGGAGACTTCAAGCATGAAGCGATGCAGGTGGTCCACGATAGTGTTCACATAGATCACTGTTGTCATGATCCCTTCAATTACCACCTCAGATTCCATGGAAGCCCAACTCAGTGTACCTCATAGCATAGTTCTGCCCTCACTGATCTGCATTTGTGGCGCGTTGCATGTTTTGTGCAGCCATTGGCGTGGATTGCGACATGCAAGGACACAGCCATCGACCTGGTGTAAGAAGAAATGCTATTCATCCGACAGGCGACACGTTTCTATCGATTGTAATATTATTGGATTTCATATACTTTGCATATGAGATATTTGCCATAAAAGAAAAGGACAGCCAACGAGCTGTAGTTCGTTAAGATGCTAAGCATCACAGCGCGAGAGTTAAGAGGCAAAATATTTTTATAATGTGCGCCTTGACCAAGACGAGCGTCCAGCGTTTAAATACTCTAAATAAACACTATGACCCGCCGGGGGCAGATATTTAAAATCATTGCCGCAGCGCTTGATAGCAAGAAGCTGCGAAACAGAAGAAAGAACAATCTATCGTTCGTTAAGAAATATTCTAGAGACCTCATTATCCCTTGTACTTTTGATCGCCGACATGTTAAGACGTACTACATAGCATTGCTACATTGCTACAAGCTGTATTTTTATTTTGTGTAAAAACTATGTGAAATGACGATCAAACATTTCGGTAACTCGGGTGAGGATACAGTGCACTTACGCACACGCATGGACATTTAATTTTAAGAAAGAACGGACTGAAAAAGCAGCGATTATTGGACTGCGCCATGTACAAAAGAAATATCAGATGTACGTCATGCGTTTATTGTGTGTTTGTCAATGTCTAGAAGTTTAAAACCAATTTGTTCAAAATATATTAATATTTTACGATGCTGAAATTTTCTTCTTATTCTTTTCTTTCACTAACCAGAAATGATGTTCAAATTGTATATGAGCTTTATTATAGGTTCGCTCTTTATCGCGGTGTCTCGATTGTATTTGGGAGACCACTAATGTGTCCAACTTCCGATCTGTTAATGTTTCTCTTACGAAATTCCACTAATTTGCTTTCATTTCCATTTTTATATTCAAATAGGTCCCTTAGGTATTTTCATCGAAGATTCTGATTGTGTGAAGGCAAACCGGATCAAAAGGTCAATTAAGAAAACCCCTTCGCGCAATCAATCCATACGTCTTCTGAACACAATCGAGAACCGACGGATCGGGGATCAATTTATAATCTCTCTCTCTTTTTAAGTCGTACTAAAAAATGGCCACACAGGATAGCCGTAAGTACGCAGTCTAGCGTTAGGTTGAATTTTGTCAGTAAATGTTACCAACCAACAGTTACAGCATCACTATTATTATTTACAACTATTTCTTACACAGAATAAGTAAGTTCCTAACGCCAGACGATCCACGGTGGATACCCAGATATGCTGTGCCCACTACAATCATAACTGGCGATGTCGTTGGGACAACACAGGAACACGTAGTGGTCGTGTGATGTGGAGCTCCATTTTCAGTAATGGCCTTAGAACGGAGTGCTCCTAAGCATTTGTGCCTGCACCACCATTGTGCACTATCGTCAGGTCTGCCAGATCGCTGCCTATCCTGAATTACACAATGGGGGATCTTCCAGCTTCTACATTTTGTGATGAGACTTGGTCGTCCAGTACCATGCGACCTAGTTATCATTTCACCATCCTTCAACCACTTTCCATACGAGCTCACGAGAGTAGTACGCCAACATGCGGCTAGCTTTCCCGTTTCAGAGATTCTCGTTTCCAACCGTAGAGCCACAACAAAAACAGCTCATATCAGAGGACGTCCATATTTGTGGCCCTTATCTTCGCTGTAAAGACTGTCCATTCGTAATCTCTTACGTTTACATTCCTTCCTTACTGCGTCACGTGCACGCAACATCACCGGGATGCATCCAACCTTGCGGTGGGCAGTGATCGTAAAGTTCCGGCTCATCAGTGTACACCTCTGTCGCCTTGTATACATTGCATAGCGCACGGTGTAGGATCCATCGTATCAATAGCAGCAAATTGGATTCTTCCTATATCCTAGAACGAGGACAACATTTTTGTCTGTATGCCTCTATAGTCTCTTGCCACACTCATATAACACCTGCCCGACACATACGATGAAGACAGTAGGGCTACTGCACACACTACTGTACGCAATATTTTGTTTGAACGACGTCGACTTGTTCCTTTCGCTTTCAATTTAAATTTCTAGAGCATATCTGTTATCCTTACACCTGGACAATGTCCAACTATTACGATGGTACGAGCGCGTCTCAGAATTTCCTTCAACATCTGCTATCAGTCCAAGTTGATAAGGAACAGAAATATCGTAGTAGACACCAGCCGCTGACAGAATCTATATTGGATTTTCCATCGAATGTGCTGCGAAATTAAGCCTTTTCTAGCTAATGTTGGTTGAGAATTTCTTGGACACTTCTATGTGACTGCAAAGGAGAGTGATCTGCTATACTGGTTTACAGAATGGTAAAACCAACACACGTAACTTATGTACGCTGTAGGGCACCACAGTTTTTTCTAAACTCTTTTAGTGCTCTCGCGGTGCATACACGAGGAATAGAATGAATGAATATGCCTAGAGGGAGGGTACTGGAAAAGTACGATGTACCCGCTACGTGAACCACGTGGAAGACGCTAATACAGCCTATTTTACTGCCCTAGCCTTTTCAGGCTGCATCAAATAGGTATAACTGCAGATTTAGAGTTATTTCGGAGTCGCGTTACTAGCTTCGTTAAGTCCAGCTTAACCCATTATAAAGTATATTCGGAATGTGGACTGTCAGACAGTTGTCTAGTAATGCTCTAGGATTTGACTCGCAAGACTGTTTGTCCTTATTTCTTGGAACGTGCGTATCGTTTACCCGGGGGGGGGGGGGGGGGGGGTTCCAGGGAAATTAAACACGCAGCCTCTTACTTGCTTTCTGTGCTACTGAATTTAGATTATCGTTGAGTCTACAACTACCGTATCTGAATCTGGCGAAAGAGAGGTTATTAATCTGAGTCCACTTTTGTCGTTTTCCCTTGCTTGATTATCTGGTAGTCGGGGTCACTTTGAAAACCTGTTTAAGTTGCTGCTGTACTCGCTCCTCCATCTGGTCTGTATGGCACAGGTCTCTCATTCTGTTGCATGGTTTAGATGTTGAAAAATTCACTGTTTTACTCTTAGGGTTTCAATCAAGACTGAGATACAACTGCTCCGTGAGGGTTTCGACTTTTTTATACTCCAATTTAAAGTTGTTAGTGTCTGACACGGAGCGGGCTGAAGTGCACCCTCGGGCAATACACCAATGGTAGGGTGGCATTATCGGTCCTCACTGTGTTGTTATATACGCTCTACGAATCATTGTCCCTTTAAGTTCTTCGAAAAGAGCGTTTCTCCCACGAGATAATTTCACCTACTGCAAGAATATATGTGTCTCTAGCAATAATTAGTCTTAATACACTGAAGCGCGAAAAAATTTGTTATAGGCATGCTTATTCAAATACAGAGATATGTAACCAGTAGAATACGACGCTGCCGTTGGCAATGCCTATATAAGACAACAAGTGTCTGGCGCGGTTGTTATATCGGTTACTGCTGCTAAAATAGCACATTATCAACATTTAAGTGAGTCTGAACGTGGTGTTATAGTCGGTGCACGAGCAATGGGACACAGCATCTCAGAGGTATCGATGAAGTTGGGATTTTCCCGTACGACAATTTCCCGAGTGTTTCGTGAATATCAGGAAACCGGTAAACATCAAATCTCCGACATCGCTGCGGCCGGAAAAAGATACTGCAAGAATGGGACCAACGATTACTGTAGAGAATAGTTCAACGTGACAGAAGAGTAACTCTTCTGCAAATTGCTACAGATTTCAGTGCTGAGCCATCAGCAAGTGTCAGCGTGCGAATCATTCAACGAAGCATCATCGATATGGGCTTTCGGAGCCGAAGGCACACTTGTGTTCCCTTGATGACTGCCTGACACAAAGCTTTATGCCTCGCCTGGTCTCGTAAACAGCGACATGGGCCTGTTGATGACTGGAAACATGTTGCCTGGTCGGAAAAGGTTCGTTTAAAATTCTATCAAGCGGATGAAGGTGTACGTGTATGGAGACAACCTCAAGAATCTACCGACCCTGTATGTCAGCAGGGTACTGCTCAACCTGGTGGAAGCTCTGTGATTGTGTGGGGTGTGTGCTCTTGGAGTGATATAGGACCCCTGATTCGTCTAGATACGACTCTGACCAGTGACATGTACGTAAGCATCCTGTCTAATCACGTGCATCCATTCTTGTCCATTGCGCATTCGGACGGACTTGTGCAATTCCAGCAGGGCAATGCGACACCCCACTCGTCCAGAATTACTACAGAGTGGTTCCAGGAACACTCTTCTGAGTTTAAACATTCCGCTGACCACCAAACTCCCCAGACATGAAGATTATTGAGCATATCTGGGATGCCTTGCTACGTGCTGTTCAGAAGAGATCTCTACGTACTCTTACGGATTTATGGACAGCCCTGCAGGATTCATGGTGTAAGTTCCCTCCAGCAGTACTTAAGACATTTTTCAGTCCGTGCCACATCGTGCTGCGGCACTTCTGCGTGCTCGCAGGGGCCTTAATGGATGTTAGGCAGTTTCGTTGGTCCTTCAGTGTACGTAAAAGAGCTATCTAATATGTGTAATACCACAACCCTTTGGAGCATTGTACATTTTCTACCTGTTTTGAGAGGTTTGTTTTAGTAGTTTTGCTGAATATTATTCTTGTAAATATATTGTCGAGTTACAAATGCTATTTATTATTTAAGAAAGAGAATACGGATTGAATGTTAACATTTTGTAAGTAGACACGCTGGCCTGATCAGAAAAAAGATATTGTCAAAGATTGTAATAAACTGTAAATGCATAATCGCTGTAATCTAAATGCATAATCGCTGTGCATGCGAGCGCGCAAAAAAAAAAAAAAAAAAAAAAGCGTGAAGAGACGGTTGGTGTCGTTGGATGTGTGCATTCATCGGTGTGGCTATGCAAAAGTCAAAAGTGCGGAGATAAAAAGTCTGTTTCCGAAGTGCGGAGAAGTGGAGACTGAAATGGTTGGTTTGGTGGATGTTTAATATGGGCAAGCTATGGCATTTACTGGGAACAGTACAAATGCAGCAAGAGTAATTCACATAAAATCAAGAGTACTATGGGCCCTTGTTATTGTCTATGGTATGCCAAGAAGATAAACCTGTGCCCTATGTTACCGCTAAATGAAGCCACTCGACAAACCAACGGCACCATAAAGAGAAGTAAGATCTAGATCTTTTATAACTAGAAGCGTAATAGGTTGACCAGATAGTTGGAATTTTATTGCTTAAATGACATTGTTGTCGTGCATGTTGTCACGTAAATAATTCTCCTAAGTCATCATCCAAGTAGTATCCATCCTATCACCTTGTATGAACCGAGATAATCAGAAAATGAACTGTAAACGAAGTGAACATTCATTTATTAGATTATCAAAACATAATTTTCACAATTTTTGGACAATTACATAATAATAAAATCTTTGGCTGTAGTAAGAATAATGTTAGAAACAGAATGATGCTAAAGTCGGTACTAATTCATTGGCTAAAAATAGAGTAACTTCTATAACAAAAAATTGGAAGTAAAACTTTACTTAATTTGTACACTGAATTTCATTCTCAAAGCACAGTCCTAATTTATAGCTTATGGCATAATTTATAACTTTTATTAAAAAGGAACAGCTGAGTAACTGTTAGGTAAATGACAGTCCTTACCAATGAGTAAATAAATTCGAACCACCTTTCTGCTTACTACTATTACGACAGTCAGTATCACGGTGAGTACCGTAATACAAATTTTCTGTACACAGCCAATAAACAATCTTACTTTTATTGATATTTGAAAATTAATATAATATGGTGTATGTGTTTGCTATCTGATTACTATTTGACTACTTTGGCTCGTGTGGTGCAAAGTATTTGAAAGTGTGCGTTAGGTACTGTTCCTACGTCATGACGCCAGTAACTAGTCTTACGTAAGATTGCTTACGAATATAAAGTTCAGTTTCAATTTAATTATTCTTGTTCCGGTGAGGAACTGGCTACCGTTGGTTCTGTTCATTGATGAAAACCTTGAAAACCTTTCTTTCCAAATTTTTCACTACCTACTGTTAATTAAAAACTAGTTAATTAATAAAAATCTATAAAGTTAACCAAACTTTGTTTCTAACCATCATTGCTAAAGTACTGAACAGTGGCGATTCGGTTATAACTTCATCCACTTCTCTCGGTTTTACATTATTCTTCGGAGTAGATGTCTTAGCCCCACAGATTAGGGACTTTAGGTAAACGGTCATATAAAAAAGCCTAATTATCTGGAGAGGTAGGAGGATTATATATGTGAATTTTATATTACGTGATTCGTAGATGATAAGAGGCTTTAAGCTTCATACGAGCTATTCGTTAAATACTGATCAAATAAAAAAAACTTTTTCCGAAGCTTATTCACAGCAAACGCAATGTTAACCGAAAGTCTAGAAAAATTGCTTGCCGAGTGAAGTATTTTGGTGATTAACGGGAATTTCATTCTTCCTAATATCGCACCTCTCATGTTATCAAGAAGTATGTGCTGCCGTCTAGCGGGAACTAGCTTAACTGGCGTCTAGCGGATAGGTTGAGTCTTGTAAAAGCGTTGGTGGGGTTAGCAGTTGCTTTTAGGAGGTAAACCCATTCTTTTTCTTTTCTTCTTTTCTTTGCGCAACCTGGACGTTTTTGAAGAGGTCATCGCAAAAATGATCTTCCTGTTTAAAGAACTTTACTTTCTTAACCTACGAAAAGTGATTACAACAACATTACAATACAGTTTGAGCAGGTATAGGTATACATGTTTGCATCTGATAGTTTTGCCGGTAGCGTCAGTCATATCGCAATGTCTTATTGTTCCTAACGGCTCACCCTCACAGCAGCCCAAGTGTCACAGTGTGCAACTTTATAAATACAAAATCACTGAAACGATTGCTAACACTTTGTCGCTTTACTAGCGTTCTCCAGCACGTTTTAATTTATTGTTGCATGTATCTATTAAATCTTCAAATGTGTGTGAAATCTTATGAGACTTAACTGCTAAGTTCATCAGTCCTTAAGCTTACACACTACTTAACCTAAATTATCCTAAGGACAAACACACACACCCATGGCCGAGGGAGGACTCGAACCTCCGCCGGGACCAGCGGCACAGTCCATGACTGCAGCAACTGAGATCGCTCGGCTAATCCCGCGCGGCGTATCTATTTGAAGAGAAACCTGTAAACTGAGAAAAACATCAGGAGAGGCATCATGGTAGTACGAAATAAGGAAATGGGTCTGGGTCGCGTGTCAAAATATTTGGAAGTTCCAGATTCAACACCGAAAGACAAACAAAATTATGTAGACATGGATGTAAATAAATTAGCTTCTGCGAAGCCTAGTGGGAAACCTGTGATTGACAATAAGCTGAAACAATCATCTGATGTGGAGATAGGGTTCTATAGTATGACTCCAAAGGATGTGAATAAAACGGTCAGTCTTCTTGCAAAAAAAAAAATCCGTTTCATAACCTTTCAAGGAAGAGAATATTGCAGTGGAATGGAAGTGGTTCGACTCATTCAGGGGAAGACAACCTGAATAAAGTTTGAAAAAGCTGTAACCAACCACTATGAAATGCTTAAGGGGTTTTCGACAAGAGTATGTTAGGCAAGGTTTTGGTTTTTACGAAAGACGTGGAAGGGATAAATCATGACAGTGAAAGATTGGGCGATTGTACCGAAAGAGGCATTGCAATAAACCACCATAAGCAAATCAACCGAACAAATGGCATCCATATAGTGAGTTTACCACGTCACTACTCAAACAAAATGCAACCACCTGACAGAGCTTTCGTGTACCCTCTGATGGTTCAAATGGTTCAAATGCCTCTGAGCACTATGGGACTTAACATCTATGGTCATCAGTCCCCTAGAACTTAGAACGACTTAAACCTAACTAACCTAAGGACATCACACACATTCATGCCCGAGGCAGGATTCGAACCTGCGACCGTAGCAGTCGCGGGGCTCCGGACTGAGCGCCTAGAACTGCTAGACCACCGCGGCCGGCGTGTACCCTCTGAGAAACTACTACCATCAGGAAACAGAAAGAAATGTTCAAAGGAACTTGTAGCAAGAAAAGTAACATATCTTCGTGTTAAAAGATATTCCCCAAACCTACAAAAAACACCCACGTTAACAACAGCTGAACATCGTTGCAGAGTAACCGGACTTTATCCTCTGGACACAAATGTATTCAAGGAACAGCTTTAGTAGTTGACTCATCCGACTCTGCAAACCAGCATAGAGGCCAAGAAGACTCATTCTCTCCATCCCCAACTGAATCCTGTCGTCGCTGTGAAACAAGTCCGGTTAGACAAGAAAAATCTGAGTTCCAGCATGGAGTATGGTCCCAGTGGCCTCGAACCACCACTGAAACCAGAGTGATCATCAACCACAAGTCAGTGTTAATCCTTAACGCTATCGTGTAGCAGTGTTTTTCTGACGTATGTAAACCCCTTACCGCAACCGAACGCGGTAAAATATGAAATAAAGTAAACACAACGAACAATTTGGTCAGCAACAGTCCTGACAAGCACAGACTATAAACTGAAACTTTGAGAAGATGTCGCTAAAAGGGGGGAAGGTGGGGTGGGGAATGATGCCCAAAATATTTTTTTCGATACACCAGAGAAACACCATAAATCTGTACGGAAAACCGAAAAGAAAAAGAAAACTGTTCTTTCGAAGAGAACGGTAAGAACTAAGAAAAGATATATCAAACTTGACATATTATCAGCGATATCTTCCGAATCAGATGAAAATCCCCATCAACCAGTGACACTATCTACAGACGACGGATAAAGTGAAAATCATTACTTGTGGCCTTTGTAAAACTAGCTTTACTCAGCCAATATAGTTGTAGGAAAATTATTTGCATAAAATGTCACGTGTGATATCGTGAACGGTGTTCTTCAGTTGCTGATCACATAACTGTCATTTGTTGTCGATGTGTTTCCGGTGTAAAATTAAATATAATAATATAAGGGGCGACCAAAAAGTTTTCGAATTAGTGCGTTGCTTGCGTGTATGCAAGTCAATGCGCCGGTGATGCGGGTGTATAAGCACCGACATGGGGGTAGGTGATTAGTGCGGCATTCGGACGGGAACTTTTTGATCGCCCCTTATACTTTAAGTGATTCACTTCATTTTTACCCCGTTCACACTTATTTTTATGGTTTTTAAGCACAGTATTTTTGATATTGTCCCACGTGTCATTAGGAGTTCGCACAGTACGATATTACGAACACTTTCGTCTAATTATTCAACTGCTGAGATTATTTATTTTTTCCTTGTTATTATGAGGGTACCAGATTTTGTAGTTTACCATAATGGTTCAAATGGCTCTGAGCACTATTGGACTCAACTGCTGTGGTTATCAGTCCCCTAGAACTTAGAACTACTTAAACCTAACTAACCTAAGGACATCACACACATCCATGCCCGAGGCAGGATTCGAACCTGCGACCGTAGCAGTCGCACGGTTCCGGACTGCGCGCCTAGAACCGCGAGACCACCGCGGCCGGCCATAATGGATAGTATTAAAAACCTTACCGACGTCCTAATAAGATCAACCATTTTCATTAAAAAAATATAAAATTTATTACACATTTAAAAAAATGGTGTGATGTTAGGACCCTACTCCTGTTTCAGTAAGTTCGGTAGGTTTTTAGTTACAACGTGGTAATTATTGTTTCCGTTATTGAAAAACTTCATCCGTTCAATAAATTAACATAGTAATCACCAAAATAAATCCTTTCATACGGTTAGCGACACTACAGAGATATATGCCACAAGTGGATTTCGGATTTTCTTACCTGTTTTGTAAAGAGATACAGAGTTTAAAGCGATTTCTTTATCGTGGTGGAGAACAAAGCTCTGTAAAGGCTGCTTGAGCACAGTATTAGTAACGAAATGTGAAACTTTCTACCTTCACCGTCAGTTTCCATCTACTTTAAATCAGACTAAAGAGAGAGTTGAGTTGTAAGACTTTGTTGTAAAATATATCGAAGTAATGAATACGCGGTCACGCAGTACATCTTGCAGTTACAAAACGACGATGAAGGTCACGTACACACAGCGAGCTTACTTCAATCACAAGGCCATATCATTAGCATATTGCCGTCGTAAGGACACTGCTGTACGGAAGTTGAAACGACCGACAGTACACGTTAGATATGGGCCTAATAAGCAGTTTGAACCCGAAGTTATAACTTAATTTTTTACAGAATTTAGAGGGAGATACTCAAATACGTATCACATTTCGTCGTCGAGATACTATCCGTATTAATTAAAGAGGGTAGCATTCGTCATGGTAGATCGGGGAAACAGAATTTTTATGTAGTATGGTATTAGCTCAAAAACTCGGCATTGTCGATATTCATTTTGCCAATGGCAGCTGCTTCGAGTATCTATAACGCAACTTTGTAAACTCCTTTGTGGAAACGCCTCTTTATATCTCTGCGGACGGCTATTGTTTCCGCTTACAGCGGTTTGCACTTTTTAGTCAAAAGCTGTCAAAAGCGCTGGCAGGTGAAGGGATTCCTTCAGTTGACTCGACTGTAGAATTTTATTAGTAGCAGAGAATAAGTGTAATGAAAGTTAATGCATGATGCGGCATTTTTTCACGCATTTCAATGTTTATGACTTAATATCTCTTGAAATATGTGTCGCTTGATGATATAAGCGGGTGGTTTGAAAAGTTCTCGGAATCACCACGAGAGGTTAGCGCTAGCGCATCGAGTTGTTCACGTGATATTCATTGGACTGTTACCTGTAAACAAGTGACCCGTCAATGCTCTTGGAAGAGAGTTGTGGCGGTGACTTGGCTCTGTTGTTGTTCACGCGTAGTTATTTGCGAATATGGAAAACTCGAGATTCAAGCAGTGTTTAAGTACTACGTAAAGAAAAGTATGAAACCAAAGGACATTCATGACAATTTCCAGAATACATTGTGACACTCTGCTCCTTCATATTCAACTGTTGCCAAGTGGACAAATGAATTTAAATTTGGTCTGGAGAGCTTAGATGATGATCCGCGCAGTGGTCGGCCAAGATGTGTCACTACTCCAGAAATCATTGCAGAAGTGTACAAAATAGTCATGGAGGATCGCCGATTGAAAGTGAGTGAAATTGCTCGCGCATGCCAGATGTCATCTGAAAGGGTACATCACATTTAATTGAAGATTATCTGAAAACTGGGTCCCGCGACTCTTGGCGCTGGATCAAAAACGCATATCGGAACAAAGTTTGACGCGTTTTAGGAGAAACGAACAAGATTTATTGCGCCGGCTTGTGGCCACAGATGAAACTTAGGTGCATTAGTCAAAGCACTGGAAACATGCTGATTCACCTCTACCAAAGAAAGCAAAGACAATTACTTCGACGTGAAAGGTCTTGTCACCAGTGTTCTTGGATGCGAAGAAGATTCTGTTCGTAGATTATCTTCCCACTGGGCAAACTATTACTGGAGAATACTCTGCTAACCTCCTGGACAAAATGCAACAAAAGATATGCGAAAGAAGGCCAGGTTTAGCAAGGAAGACAGTCATCTTCCATCAAGACAATGACCGCCCGCATACATGTGCCGTAGCCATTGCAAAATTACAGGAACAAAGATATGAATTGTTGCCACACTGCCTTATTCACCTGATAAGCCTTCGTCAGATTTTCATCTCTTCGCTAAACTGAAAATTTTTCTTGGCGAACGAGGATTCACCTCCAACATGGCACTGATAGTCGGAGTTGACAACTATTTTGCAGCCTGGAGGACACTCATTTTCGAGATGGGATAAAGGCACTGGGACATCGTTGGACCAAGTGCATTAATCAACAAGGAGACTACACTGAAAAATAAAAAAAAGGCTCAGTGATGTAACTACTTTTTTTAAATTCCGTTCCGAGAACTTTTCAAACCATCCTCGTATTTTGGTAGTTACATTCACCGGTGTATGTGGATACTATCTGCGAAATATGTTGCAAATAGAGTTACTAGCAAAGAAGTAATAAATTTAAGCGTCATGCACGATGCAGTAGTTTTGCACGCATCTTAGTGTTTATGACGTCATACCTCCTGAACTATGACAGGTAGGTGGTTCTACCCCATAGTGGTTGTTGCTTGATAGTAAGGAATGTGTGTACCAAGTTTGGTTGAAATCGGTCCAGTTGTTTAGGAGGAGATGTGTAACATACACACATACAAACTTCCATTTTTACAATGCTCGTATGTATGGATTAGTTGTCCGCCTCCACAAGTGAGGGTCCAGGTAGGCTGACTATAATGTGGAGCCTCGAGTTCGACCTCGCTTTGGTTGGTATTCAGTCCTGCTGACCCTGCACCTACCGATGCGGACAGTTTGTGTTTCAAGACCATTACTTTTCACATACATACTTAACGATTTGAAGAGACTAAACATCTAAGATAACCAATCTCTTATTCACCTCCCATGACGGAATTTGTGTATCCTATCTGTCTGCACCTAGAGTATATATATCCCGTGTGGAAGCTTTGGAACGTTTTCTTTTGTGTAATGTGACGTGTATCTCAAGTGGAACGTGGGTACTAATCCGCCTACTGTGGTGTGTGAAACCACCATATCCAGAAAAGCAGGCTTATCAGCTCTCGACCATAACTCTCGGTCATGCTCATCTCCCTGTATCCCAAAAGCGACGCGTCAACGCTCTCGGCTATCCAAGTGCGTAACAATATATGAATAACTTTGGAAGTTCCATGATGGTTTTCGCAGATGATGCTGTTGTCTACACAGAAATCACAACGTTAGAAAATTGTAGCGAAATAGTGGAAGACCTTAACCCTCAACATAAACTAAAGCAACGTATTGCTCACAAACTGGCAGAAAGACTCATTATTGTGTGGTTACACAATTGCAGGACAATCATTGGATGCAGTCACATCCATAAAATGTCTAGGAATGTGCGTGTGGAGCAATTTAAAGTGCAACGGCCACGTAATACTAATCGCAAGTACAGCAAATGCCAGACAGATTCACTGGAAGAATCCTCAAGAAGTGCAGTTCACCCACAAAGGTGGAAGGTTACAAAACCCTCGCGCGACCAATACTAGAATATCGCTTATGAGTCTGGGATCCCAACCAGATAGCACTGACAAAGAAAATAGAGAAAAATCCAAAGAAGAGCACCGCGTCTCATTACAGATCCATTTACTAAACGCGAAAGCGACACGGAGACGCTCAGCCAAATCCAGTGGCAGACACCGAAAGAGGGGCGTTCTGAATCACGTTGTTGTTTAGTTTTAAAGATCCGGGAGCGAACGTTCCTAGAAGAAACAAACAACATATTGCTTTCTGCTACGTACATTTTTCGAAAAGTCGATGATGACAAAATTAGAGAAATCTGAGTTCACTCTGAGGTTAAGCAGCCATTCACAACTGGAAATGCTCTACACTACACAACATAAGGTGCCTTTCGGCCTATATAGAGATGTATGAAGGACGTGTCCGTGTCGTATAGATCGCTGATACATCTTTGCAATGTTTTCCTAATATTTAACCAGGCTGTAATAAAAATTTAGCATCATATTATAACAAATAGTTTAAAATTCGAAAATAAGTACTTTGAGATAAAGAATGGACGAACTAAAACTAGTATTTTGAGGGTTATAGGGGGTGAGAGGTTTGGAATCAGTGGTTAGTGAGGCACTTGTTTATGAACTGTTTATGTTTCATACTAAACAACTGACTGCCACATCTGTTGTGGACGCTATCTTGAAAGTCAATAAATAATCAACTATGTATGTGTCTAAAGCCGACATTACTGTTTCATACAGTTCACAAATTGCTGATGCAGATGGTGCAGTACCTGTTACAGGACTTTTTATACATGTGATTAACGTTTGGAGCAGCAAGTTGTGGTGCTCGGAAAGCCAAGAATATGTGAAGAAAATAATTCCGCAACAGGTTTCATCTTAACTGGACGAATATTAAGACAGTAGATGGAAACACAGGAGTAACTGCATCGTTCACGGTAATCTGAACTAAATTCTCGAGACAGAACTTGACGATGATCATACTTCGTCACAGTTGAACCACTATGATTATCAGTATAGTTACAGATCTTTTTAGAACAAAAATGATTCATTGTACCAATATAAGTGTTCAATAAATGACGAGATTCGAACGCAGCATATGCAGAGTCAATTGTGACTCCTTAGGCGCTTGCGCAGACACTGCTACTCAAAACATTATGTGAAGCGCATCATAATGGGACAGCATTTGTTACACTTAACCACGTACTACAACAGAGCTAAATATGGGCAAAATCGGTACCTGTTGGGTGCATGCTTCCGTTCTAAGCGCGCTGGTCCAGCAATTGTAACATCTACGAGATAAATTTTAGCTACAGTATGACGAGAGGAAATTATGCTTGTAACAGTTATAAACATTATCTATTCGACATATGAAAAAATAGTGAAAACGATGATAAATATTAATTATTTATATAATATTCTATGATGTAATTGGACATATCGATGTGTATCATACAAAGACAATGATAATTGTTAATTCCTTTAATGATCTGCGTTTGTCTTCCTTTGTTTTTACCTTTTGTTGGTTGGCTTTTGTAGGTTGCGGACGCATATCAAACTGAGGTCTGTTAAGAAATTATAATTATTTGTTAATTATTACTTGAGAATAGAGTTCATTATTATTATAAATATGAGTGAATAATTATTTGTAACTTTAATTCCTCTCTCAGTAAGCATTATCTGTGTTAATTATTTCTTTCCGCTGCAAGAAGCGCAGCCATTGACGATAGCGATTTGTATCGCGTTTGTATCTGTTTTCCTTATAAAGAAATCAAATGTTTGCTTGATGAAGTCTAAATAGCGCACAACACGAAAGTAAAGTTTAATAAGCATTTCAAATACTTATCTTTTTTGCTCTAACAATAGAAAGTCTCTATTAATTGTCTGCCGCAATCTTAACAATTATCTCAGCGGCAAATTCAAATTACGCAACTCTGCAGACATAAATGCCGAACGTAATACAAATGTGTAAAAATAAATGTACACCGGTGGTCCCGAACTCATTTTAATGAAAATAATTCGAATCAGATAGGTTCTTTAAAGACAGTGCTCATAGCACGATCCTTATAACAAACTTTTCTAGCTGATGTATGGAGCCGAAATTAATTAAGCACGAGTTGCCAAGAATATTGTTACAGGTAACATACGTCAGTGTTGTGCGCGGCTGATATTTGGTGGTTTCAATGATCATTTTGCTGAAGATAACTTTCCATCATAATCAATAGTTGTATAGAATCTGTTGTATGAAATGTGATTTAGTGACACTTACACAACTTACAGACAACACTTTAACACAACGTTAACTTGGAGTTTTTTAGGAACTTGACCAAATCTTTAGGCGGGAGAAAAATTATTTACTAATTACTCAATGTAATAAAATAAGATTATCATTTTCATTTACAAATTAGTTAAATATCAAACCACTGAATAAAACAGCGAACGCCACATAATGTATGTAGAATTGAAGTTGTGAGGAGATGGGTAGTGTTTGGATAGTTCAGTCGCTAGGAGTATCGACAATGAAAGGCAAGGTGCCGTCTCGAGTCCCAACCAACCACAGAGTCATTATATCTCAAGAAGATTCAACCACGCATAACAAAACAAAATTTAGTCAACGTAACACCATCTCGGCAAGAGGTGAGAATTTTTCACCTAGCCCTCAAAGTTTGCCAAACTGCTTGAAAGGTTGTTACATTATTAGAAGTGGCAGTTTTGTGGCGATATTGACCACACTGAACACTTTTCTTGAGAAAGTATGTAAAAGAGACACTCTGGATTCCAAGGTTCATGTAGTTGTCAAGTCGTTAGTCTGCGTGGGCAAGCACTTCGGTGTCGTGTGTTGGGCAAAGCGGATGTGTGTGCTGGTGTGTAGTCCCGATTTCGGAAACTGCCTGCAGCTTGATGTACTGCAGAAACTGTCGTGTTCTGGGTACTCCCTCCGTTTTGGTTCGTAAATTTTCGTTACTCGCATTGTTTGACTATTTGGTACTGTTGTTCCAAGTAATCCAGATTATGCATGAATTTAGGAATGTACATCTTTCTTAACGCCTTCCCTTTAAAAGTGATCATTGTAAAAGCAGTTTCACTTCATACATTAATGTTAGGAAATTTCTATTCAGTATTCAGAGTGATTGTAATTGTTCACAACCAAGATTAGTATTGTATGCTTGTTTATATTCTCCAGTTGTTGATGTTACAAAACTGAAGTTAGGTTATTTCTCAAATTATTCTCTACTGAGCCTCCACATCCCACTTGCTGTTTAAAAGTTTTTACAATATAAATATTCTAACTTCCATTGTAGCTTGCGAGATCCGAATGCTAACTTGTGAACTGTTGCCGCTTAGCACACTTGCTTTGCACTCAGCCATTTGTATATCAGTAATTGCAAAAGCAACGTGTTCCAGAGAAATGGAATTGCGTTGTAACAACCTAATTCTCCGTCATTGTACATGTAAACCAAGTGATATTCATGCACGTAGTTACTATAAACACAGACGCTTCACACCCAGTACAATTAATGATTACATGCACCAACTGTAAGCTTTCTATAAAATTTTATCTATAAATGAAAATAAGGAATATTCTCATTTAAAAACTTTATTCTCGTGTAGCAGCTGTAGAGCAATACGGACTGTTGGTTGGTCCTCTGTTGCGCATGTGAACATTGCTATGAAGCAAATCGTTCAACTTAGTGAAACACTGAATTTGAAATAAGGAAAATTAATCCAATTCAATGCCAGAAGTACCTTATTATGTATGCAATGAAAATAATTTAACTGGAACTGATTATTGAAGTACATTATTAACGTTGTGTTCGTGATATGAAGTGCAATTTCTGACTTGAAATGTACTCAGAAATAAAATACTACGTTGCTCAGAAAAATAACTGTTTGAGATTTCCTACTGTGTTCACTGTAAATTAATCTGCTTGCTTAGCACAGCACATGAAAAATCTGACTACGAAGTGTTTCCTCATCAGAAGGCAAAGTGAAATCTGCTGTGAGATTTACGTAACTTACCTCATGCTCAGCATGTTGTTTTGTGGCTGATGTATTGACATTCTCGAAAGCAAACAGAAATCAGCAGATGCAGTAGCTAGAGAAAAAAATAAATGAACTACTCACCATAATATTTAATTTTTCATTGTCAGAAACAATCCGTGATTTCGTGTTGCGTAAGTTGCAATGCACACACGACAAAATATTCAAAACCACTATGAATGATGGTGAAGGGTTTTACTTTTAGGAAAATCGTTCCTGAATAAATTAAACTCTGATTATTTTCAAAACGACTGTTCTACGTTAGAAGACCTTAACAATTACGAAATTCTCTGAATAGAAAAGTTACATACATTCCAGGATGCAGTTGCATTGTTTGTGACATAATGAAAACAAAGAGATCACATTAACACTAATAATGAATGTTTTTAGTTATCTAAGGAATAAAGATTTCAGTCAGTTAGTAGTTCCGACGAACAAACATTTCGTTCTAGAGCTTCCCTCGAGTACCTTGTAAAATTCTCCGAAAAATCTTCTCCATCTATACATCCACATAGACATTACTACTCTGCAAATCACACTTATTATCTGGCACAGAGTTGATCGAACCATCTTCACAATAATTCTCTATTATTCCACTCTCGGACGTCGCGCGGAGAAAACGAACACCTATATCCTTCAGTGCGAGCTCTGATGTCCCTCATTTTATTGTGATGATCGTTTCTCCCAATGTATGTCAAAGTCTACAAAATATTTTTTTTACATTCGGAGGAAAAAGTGGGTGATTGAAACGTAGTGAGAAGGTCCCGCCGCAACGAGAAACACCTTTGTTTCAATTATGTCCGCCCCAAATACTGATTCAGTGACATATGTTTACAAACAAATTTTCCTCTCCACGACGAAATATTACAGATAATTTCTCTCAGATTCACAAATACCAAATCTCCTTGTCTGAAAACTCAACTTCTCGCTACTATGCCTCAAATAAGAATGCTACAGCGCTGCACAACTGACAAGCGAGCAAGTGAACAGCGGATAAATATATAGACACAGTCAAGAATCTTATTCGCTACTCGTGCAGTGCGCTCATTTATCTTTGTCTCAGTACAGAAGAGAGTATTATTTACAATGGCAGAAAACGTATGAGAACCTTACACTATTAATGGCCATACCGTTACAGTACGTAGAGAGTCACACAGATAGGAAACATAAAGTATAAAGGTTGCACTAAGTTGCACTGCCACAAATCGTTTGAGAAACGTAACAGTAACGAGCTGTCTGCCATATCTTAGGGTCGCTGGAGCACCGAAGGTTACGTAGCGACTCGGAAAATAGCGCAGGACATTCGTGTTTTCACGAAAATGCCCCTGATTATAGACCAATTGCACTGACGTTAATATATTGTAGAATTATACGACATGTTTTATGCTCACGTACTGTGGCATTTCTTAACGACAACTGTTCACAATGAAAAGGGACACAGATTCCACAAACAGTGATTATGCAAAACTCAGCTCACCGTGATTCGCCCATGACGTCTAAAGCGCTGTAGAGAACGGTGATCAGGTTCATGCTGTATTTCAAGGTTTCAGGAAGGTATTCGATAGAGTACCGCATTTTCGTATACTGAACAAGATAAGTGTATCGGACCACACTTGAGACTGGATTCAGAACTTTATTGCAGACAGTGCTCAACACATCATTCTTAAGGGCGCAAAATCAAAAGACGTAAAAGTAATGCCAGATGTACTCCAAAGATGTGTGATAGAGCCTATTATACTTTTACTATTACTGTGTACGTAAATGATCTAGCGGATAAACTACGAAGGTCTGTAACGCTGTTCGCAGACGATGTAATAGTTTACAAGAAGATAGCAGCACTGGAGTTGCAGGAAGATCCCTCACAGAATCGATGTTTTTAGAGGGACAGGCTGATAACACTGATGTAAATAAATGTAAACTATTGCGCATAAAAGGGCGAGAAGTCAAGTGTTGCTCTATTACACTTCTTCTTCTTCTTCTCAACCCACTGCTGGATACAGGCATCTTCCATATGTATCCATTGCCTTCGATTTTGAGTCATCTGGTGTCTCTTCCAGCCACCAGCTTCACGTCATCAAAATATCTCGTTTGGGGTTTTCCAGTGCCTCTATTGTGGCTCCACAGTCTCCAGTTAAGAATTGTAGGGCTACACCTGCTACGATCTTGTTGAACTACGTGTTCCAGCCATTATCACTTTATTTCGTAATCGTCTCTACGACGTCTGTTACTTTTGTTCTTCTTCTAATGTCCTCTGATCCAATCTTACCCTTGAGGCTGATTTCTAGCTTAAGTCGCTGTATGGATCGTTGTGTGTACTTTAGTTTACTAGCACTTGCCTTAGTCAGAGCCATGATTTCCAGGGCGTAGGTAGGAACAGGTAGTATCCATGTATTATAGACCCTGGTCTTAAGATTATTTGGGACATCCTTATTGGTCAGGATAAATCTTAGTTTCGGGAGTGCTGCCGAGCTCAGTTCTATTCTATGAGGAATTTCTGCATTTCAATTTTTTTTCCCTTCTTCAATTTTGTGGCCAAGGTAGATGTATTCATCAACACCATCTGTAGACTAGTTTCCGACTGTAAGTTGCTGGTTGCCTGGTATTAGTGATTTTGCTTTATTGATGTTCATTTCCACGGCAATCCTTGCAGTGGCAGGTTTTAGTTCTTGGATCATACTCTCTAGTTCTTCCAAGTTTTCAGTTACGAGCACAACATCGTCGGCAAAGCGCAGTTGGTTCACATTTGAACCAACGATTTTTATTCTTCTGTTATTCCAGCCCACTGATTAGAATACATCTTCCAACAAAGGGGTTAACAGTTTCAGGGAGATGATGTCATCTTGTTGAACTCCTTTACCGGTTGGTATCTTACTGGTGATAAGGTCTTCATCCATTCTGTCACTGTTGCCTGTTCAAAGATGTATATCAGGAGCCTTATGTAACTTGAAATTAGCCTGGCATTTTCAATCTTACCAGCAAATCCCTGTCAATAGCAACTATCATCAAATACCAAAGAGTAACCATCCAAGGGAATAAAAGTGAAATGGTAACATCAAATAATTTGTAGGAAAGTAGATTTCAGGCTGAAACTGAGGAAATGTAATTAATCCACGACGTAAGTTATCGACGTAAAGTGTGTAAGCCCTGTTCTTTAATGTTGTCCATCAGTCTATGTCACTTGCCACGCTGAATTACTACAAGAGATAGAAAAGAATTAAATTTCAGCGTGAAAAAACGAAAACTTCGAGGTTTGACTACGAGATTGTAATTCTGTCAGAGAGGGCAAACGTCGACACCTTCGCAGTTGAACGGAATGGATAGGGTCTTGAAAAGATGTTGCAAAAAGAATATGAAGCAAAGTAAAACTAAGTGCTGGAGTGTAGTCGAATTAAACCATTTGGTGCTAGGGGAACAAGATTAGGAAATTAGACCCTGAGAGCGGTACATGCGTTTTGCTATTTGAGCTCTAAAATAACTGATGGTAACTGAAGTAGAGAAATTATAAAACGCAAACTAACAATAATAAGGAAAAGAATTTATGAAACAGACAAATTTGTTAACATTGACTATAAAAGTAAGGCAAGAGGCCCTAATATCATCCTTGGTCCTAATTTCGTCCCCCTAGCAATCACCGGTTTCCAACCGTTGGTAAAAAATGTTTAGGTGCAAATGCATGCGTGATCTCAGTGCAATTTTGTTGTAGTGCAATTTTGTTGTTGAGAAAATCTGTCGTGTGCAACACGTTTAGTTTCCCTGTACGAAAGAATTCAGATTTTTATGATGAGGTGATTTAATGTAGCAGCCATATTAAGAGCCTGCTATTCCTAATCTGAGCACTGATTTGTGCTCAAATATTGCGCTGTATTTCAGTCATGTGTTGCAGTTTCTGGTGTGTAATCGTTATAGTCAAGAGTTGAACTATGTTGCTGAAGCGGTTGTTATAATAATTCAGGAGAGATTCGTAATTTCGTCCCTCATGCTGTTCATGTTTTAGTTCAGTGGGCAAAATATAGACTGTTATTAATTTTTTTCACTATTTATAAAAATTAATCTACGTCTTTCATGTGGGAAAACGCAGGTGCAAATAAATGGATTCGTTGCACGAAATGCTTCGTTTGTTATAATGAAACATGCTCTTCGTCTACACAGACATAATAGGGCTTATGTGATGCATGTTTATAAGGTTGGAAATAATTTGAAAACAGTGTTCATTGATGGTTTTCAAGTGATTTACAATATTGAAAGTGTTCGGCAATTTTAGAGTGGAAACTGCATTCTAATTAATTTACTTTGTACAGTTGTTACGGGATAGAAATTACAAACACTCTTTTCCTATTAAGGTTTTTGCAGTGTTAAAGATTATGAGAAATATTGGTTTTAATATATTATATCAGTTTAGTTATAACTTGCCTGTAACTGGATGACAAATTCAGGGATGCTATACAAATTTGTGGCCTGTAACACAACAAGGGGGGGGGGGGGAGGGGGGGGTTATTCAGGTCTTAACCTGATAATGTCACATGTTAGGACGTCTTTCCTGAAGGTATTTAACAGGAACATAGTCTTGTACGGAAGTGAAAAGTGTGCGATAAGCAGTTCAGACAAGAACAGAATAGAAACGTTTGAAATACGGTGTTACTGAAGAATGATGAATATAAGATGGATAGATGGAATATCTAACAGGGAGGGTCTGAATTTATGGCACAACTTGACTGAAACAAGGTATTGTTTGACAGAATCTATCCTGAGACATCAAGTAAACGTCAGTTTGTTAATCCGGGATGTCTGGGCAGTAAAAATTGCGTTGTTCACTAAGGCTTAAATAAAATAATCAGACTGAAATGGAGGGAAGTTGCAGTAGTTATACAGAGATGCAGAGGCTTGCATAGGATAAACCAGCGAAGAGAATTCTACCAAAGGAATCTTCGAAATGAACACCACCACAACAGCAGCAAGAACAGAGGTTTGCCGACAGTTATTCTTCTCAAGCGCCATTCGCGAATGGAGCAGGGAGGAGGGGAAAACAAGTCACTACTCTCGTAAGATATACCATCCCATTTATTTCTTGAAGGGTTCCAAATACTTAAACAGCGTTTCCCGCAATTGATACTATGCTGAGGGGCACGAAATGTTGTGCTATTAACCGAGGTATTGAAACAAATAGGGTATTTTGTGATGGAACCGTACACTTTTCATAACTCCATTTAACAGCTCTTAGGAAAACAGTTACAATGATATAGCGCTTCTTAACATTAATGTTGGAACCAAGAAATGCATTGAAATTGGAAAGGAATGCGGCCAGCCTCGGCTATTGCGGTATAAACACCGCCAAGCAGAGCTCTCATGCCAGGCTTCGTCGTTATATGCAGCAGGACAGGCTTACGATACTAACATCAAACCACAGTTTCTATGCAACACAAAGTCAGTTATGATTTTTGTATAATGAACTATGACATACGAGAATGCTAGCTTGTGGCGCATCATATGGAGCTTAGGAAAACCATCATCATTGTGTATACGTTTCCACATTTTGTGACAATAATTATAATTTCGCCAAGCAATTTTCCTGTTAAATCGCTCCCATTGCTGATTACTTGTCAAAACTGAGGTAGCAGCTTTGGCCTTCCATACTTCATAGTGATAAATAGTGCTATTCAAGGAAAAACAGAAACTAATGTATTAACCTTCTTATAATTTTTTAAAAATACCTTAGGTGTCTTCGACTGGAGACACCTGAAAGTTTCTTAAAGGTAAAACACCTGCAGTCTGACAAATGTTCTGTAGATACTACTCGAGACTGTAATTAGACGGAATAAATAAACTAAACATTTTATTCAGAATGACTAACGACGTGTCAATCATAAAACAAATGCTTTTCTTAACGAAACGTTGTTTTATACTTCACTTAATCACGTGTTCCAATTGTTTAACATCCACTGCAAGACACATTTGCAATTGCCGTTCGAGAAGTAGGTGAACAGAGCAAAGTACATTGGATGATATGCCGTCGCATGTTGTGGTGATTTGACGGCGCATATCGTCTGGCGTAGTTGTGGCTTCATGGTCCGTTGGATATATCATTCCTTCCCATAGAAAGAAATCAAGAGGAGCTAAATTAGGTAATCTGGTTGGACATTGTACAGCTTTACTGTCTCCTATCCAACGGTCATGAAATTTGGCATTATATAGTATTTGTGTAGCAACACGGGAGGGGCGAGCTGGGCAGACGTCTTGTTGGAACCGCATACACTGTCACTTATATAGTTTTACCTCTTCTGGATGAACAGGTAGAGCGTTCGTAAGAAAGTGTGCATACGTATTTCCATTTAACACACTGGGATGAAATTAGGTTCCACAATGGAATTTCCTATTATACACCATAATGCGTCTACACTTGTGTTGCACCTGACGAAGCCTGTGTGGATCTTCAGGCGCCCAGGAGTGCATGTTACGTAAATTTACGTTACCGTGGTTCGTAAACATTGTTTCGACGGTAAAGAGCTCACGATGGAAGAAATGTATCGTCGTTTACCAGGTACTGCAGAGCAGACAGATAAAGCTCTACACGACTTTTCGGAATCATGTCCTACTAGTGCCTGATTTACTGACAGATGATAAGTGCGCAATTTAAGTCGGCGTAAGATGCAATTGACTCTCGTCTGGCTCGTCCCACATTCTTTGGCAATACGTTTCGTGCCACTGTGCGGATTGATGAACGTCCTAGCCAGAACAGCTTCTTCCTGTGCAATGTCAATTGCAATCTTCGTCCTCATTCTGCATGTTCACGCTAGTGGCCAAGAGATTCGGGCAATTGCCAGGGGCGACACACAGCGACGATCAGGATAGACATCTCTACACCGCTGTACCGTTTCGACAGCATTTCTTTAACATTCGTCATATATTTCTAACTTCTCTTCATTGGTGTACATAACCGCATGCAAGGAATGTTGAAGCAGAAATGACTTGCCCGATAAACGACAAAGTACCAATCGAAAGTCTTGATGCAACGTATCGAGCGAGGTTCAATCCCGCGTCAGGCCATCCTGATTTAGGTTTTCCGTGATTTCCCTAAATCGCTCCAGGCAAATGCCGGGATGGTTCCTTTGAAAGGAATCCGATGAGACTAATGACCACGCTGTCTCGTCTCTTTCCCCAAAACAACCCAACCCAACCCAACTCTTGATGCAACGCATGGGCGTATTTACAACACAATAGCCGATTCCGGCCGACTTGCCTTTCCGTTTTATAGTATTTCTCCGACTCTTTAGTGAAATGTTTCAACCTCAAAATTGAAAAGCGGGGTATGACTGTTCTCGTCTTTTGAAGCGCTGTCGGATGCCGTTCGAAACTATGTCATTCTGTTTAGAAAATCATACTTACTTCAATATCTTTATCGATACAAAAGTTAAAACCCTCTATCACTTAACAATAGCTTGTTCCCCTTAGCGTATTATCATGTATGGAAAATCACCTTTCGATATATGCAACCGTTCACGAAATGAAAAGGGTGTTTCGCTTACGTGACTCACCCCTTGTACAGGGAGTCTCGAAACTATTCATTCACATTAATACAGGAGTTAGACAACATCAAAACAAATATATTTCGATAAGCAACCTTCCGTCTCGGAAGGCTACTTGTAATGTTAGGAAACATTTTGTTAGTGGAGCTGACGTAAGCTGTTGTGTCGGTGTCGCTGACTGAAAATGTGTACTGACATTGAAGGCTGCTTTGTGAACGGACAGTGTATTGGAAGGTCATCACTCCGGCAGTTTCAGCTCGCGCCTCCTTCGGCCCGTCAACGATCTTGAGTGGTGCAGGCCTGCAGCGTTATCGGCGGAGCGCCCTCTGTGGGAAGCCTAGAGTGATCGGAGCAAGCAATTAACGGCAGTTGGCTCAGGGTATTACTTATCGTAACATCTCCTGTTAGTGAGCCGCCGATGCGGTGTACGGTAGTACGGCGTCGTAGCATGGAGTGTTAAATGTTTTTCTTCTGGGATCACAGCGTTGGCCGGCAATAGTGAACTGCGGACTTCACCTAATTGTTTCAATTACTCGTCTAAAGGAATTGTTTTATTATACTTGTAGTACTGATAATGCAATAGCGGACATTACGTGTTGAAAGATGGTTGTTTCCCTCAAATGTTGTAGATGACTATTAGTTCAAATGGCTCTGAGCACTAAAGGACTTAACATCTGAGGTCATCAGTCCCCTAGAACTTAGAACTACTTAAACCTAACTAACTTGCTGGGGTGGCCGAGCGGTTCTAGGCGCTACAGTTTGGAACCGAGCGACCGCTGCGGTCGCAGGTTGAATCCTGCCTCTGGCATGGATGTGTGTGATGACCTTAGGTTAGTTACTATTAAGTAGTTCTAAGTTCTAGGGGACTGATGACCTCAGAAGTTAAGCCCCATAGTGCTCAGAGCCATTTGAACCATTTATTTAAACCTGTTGTTGTTGTTGTGGTCTTCAGTCCTGAGACTGGTTTGATGCAGCTCTCCATGCTACTCTATCCTGTGCAAGCTTTTTCATCTCCCAGTACCTACTGCAACCTACATCCTTCTGAATCTGCTTAGTGTATTCATCTCTTGGTCTCCCCCTACGATTTTTACCCTCCACGCTGCCCTCCAATACTAAATTGGTGATCCCTTGATGCCTCAGAACATGTCCTACCAACCGATCCCTTCTTCTGGTCAAGTTGTGCCACAAACTTCTCTTCTCCCCAATCCTATTCAATACTTCCTCATTAGTTATGTGATCTACCCATCTAATCTTCAGCATTCTTCTGTAGCACCACATTTCGAAAGCTTCTATTCTCTTCTTGTCCAAACTATTTATCGTCCATGTTTCACTTCCATACATGGCTACACTCCATACGAATACTTTCAGAAATGACTTCCTGACACTTAAATCAATACTGGATGTTAACAAATTTCTCTTCTTCAGAAACGCTTTCCTTGCCATTGCCAGCCTACATTTTATATCCTCTCTCCTTCGACCATCATCAGTTATTTTACTCCCCAAATAGCAAACTCCTTTACTACTTTAAGTGCCTCAATTCCTAATCTAATTCCCTCAGCATCACCCGACTTAATTAGACTACATTCCTTTATCCTTGTTTTGCTTTTGTTGATGTTCATCTTATATCCTCCTTTCAAGACACTGTCCATTCCATTCAACTGCTCTTCCAAGTCCTTTGCTGTCTCTGACAGAATTACAATGTCATCGGCGAACCTCGAAGTTTTTATTTCTTCTCCATGAATTTTAATACCTACTCCGAATTTTTCTTTTGTTTCCTTTACTGCTTGCTCAATATACAGATTGAACAACATCAAGGACAGGCTACAACCCTGTCTTACTCCCTTCCCAACCACTGCTTCCCTTTCATGTCCCTCGACTCTTATAACTGCCATCTGGTTTCTGTACAAATTGTAAATAGCCTTTCGCTCCCTGTATTTTACCCCGGCCACCTTTAGAATTTGAAAGAGAGTATTCCAGTCAACATTGTCAAAAGCTTTCTCTAAGTCTACAAATGCTAGAAACGTAGGTTTGCCTTTCCTTAATCTTTCTTCTAAGATAAGTCGTAAGGTCAGTATTGCCTCACCTGTTCCAGTGTTTCTACGGAATCCAAACTGATCTTCCCCGAGGTTGGCTTCTACTAGTTTTTCCATTCGTCTGTAAAGAATTCGCGTTAGTATTCTGCAGCTGTGACTTATTAAGCTGATAGTTCGGTAATTTTCACATCTGTCAACACCTGCTTTCTTTGGGATTGGAATTATTATATTCTTCTTGAAGTCTGAGGGTATTTCACCTGTTTCATACACCTTGCTCACCAGATGGTAGAGTTTTGTCAGGACTGGCTCTCCCAAGGCCGTCAGTAGTTCCAATGGAATATTGTCTACTCCGGGGGCCTTGTTTCGACTCAGGTCTTTCAGTGCTCTGTCAAACTCTTCACGCAGTATCGTATCTCCCATTTCATCTTCATCTACATCCTCTTCCATTTCCATAATATTGTCCTCAAGTACATCGCCCTTGTATAGACCCTCTATATACTCCTTCCACCTTTCTGCTTTCCCTTCTTTGCTTAGAACTGGGTTTCCATCTGAGCTCTTGATATTCATACAAGTCGTTCTCTTATCTCCAAATGTCTCTTTAATTTTCCTGTAGGCGGTATCTATCTTACCCCTAGTGAGATAGGCCTCTACATCCTTACATTTGTCCTCTGGCCATCCCTGCTTAGCCATTTTGCACTTCCTGTCGTTCTCATTTTTGAGACGTTTGTATTCCTTTTTGCCAGTTTCACTTACTGCATTTTTATATTTTCTCCTTTCATCAATTAAATTCAATATTTCTTCTGCTACCCAAGGATTTCTACTAGCCCTCGTCTTTTTACCTACTTATCCTCTGCTGCCTTCACTACTTCATCCCTCAAAGCTACCCTTTCTTCTTCTACTGTATTTATTTCCCCCATTCCTGTCAATTGCTCCCTTATGCTCGCCCTGAATCTCTGTACAACCTCTGGTTCTTTTAGTTTATCCAGGTCCCATCTCCTTAAATTCCCACCTTTTTGTTGTTTCTTCAGTTTTAATCTACAGGTCATAACCAATAGATTGTGGTCAGAGTCCACATCTGCCCCTGGAAATGTCTTACAATTTAAATTCCTAAATCTCTGTCTTACCATTATATAATCTATCTGATACCTTTTAGTATATCACACACATCCATGCCCGAGGCAGGATTCGAACCTGCGACCGTAGCAGTCGTGCGGTTCCGGACTGAAGCTCCTAGAACCGCTCGACCACAGCGGCCGGCAGCTGACTATTGTTTTATATTGTTTGTCGGTGAGGGGTCTTAACGTCGTTGTAACAGTCGGTCGGATTTGTCAAGCCATGGCTTCTAAGGTGATATTGGATGATGGATGCAAATGTATTTACTGCAGTGTGAGCCGTTACTGAAGCCTTTATTTTCACTGTGTCTTCGAGTGTTCACTTTGGATGTAGAACCGGGATTGGTAGTGCCAGGTGGTCTGATTGTATTGTAACATTCTTTTAAATAATTTACTTTTGAATGATTGCGTACGCATAAAAAATCCTCTGGTCCTGTTTAATACTGCTAACTTGGGTCCCTGTGCACAAAACAAATAAACTGAATTGTCGTACCTCTAAAGCAGCAATGATGGAACGCTATTGTTCTTGTCTCTCATAAAAAATATAAATATGCTAGCTACAAGATCAGCAGTATGCAATGCTACCCGTCATACATTGAAATGCACGTGAAATTCTTTTCGCTAATAAAGGAAAACATTTAAGAAAAATCCAACTTCTTGAAGAACGTATGACTTGGGCTGGGAGGCAGTACTGATTGTGGTGAATTACTGAGTTTTTAGCAGAATTATATTGCAAATTACATTTGTCTTTTCAAAAACATCTAACAATTGAAGTTACGTTAGTCAGAAGAAAACATGATTTTTACTTACTGATTTTTACTTTGCTTACTTTGACTCTGCAGTCGCGCACAGTTAGCGATCCACGTTATAAAGCCTATGAGAAACATACATTGTAAAGTATTATAGTTCTGTTTTACTTTACATTAATGTTATTGTAATATTCGTGTGCCACATAAAGTGTGACCCAATAGATTCCTTTCAGTTTACCGACAGCCAACGCAGAAAACTGCGTAAATTGCTGAATAACAGACACCATGGAACAAATACTGCTGGTGCTACGGGTGCTACGGGTTTTGTGCAGCACCGAAAGGTGCTGAACAAGGGTAGTGTTGTTTGGCTCTAATGCGAAGTGCTTTGATGAAGTGTGGCCCTTCTAGCTGTTCCGTCGTTGTGTCACTTGCTTGCCGAAGTTACGAGAAGTTGTGGTTTATTCATTTTCTTTCTATTTTGTTCACTGCGGTAAGTTCTGCTTTTACACCCTTACATATGAATGTGGTTACGCACATCTTCCCCATTCTTAAACAAAGTGATAGCAAGGATTAAATTATGCTGTGTGCAAGATTATAAAAGGCAACTTCCTCTTTCATTCCTTTCCCCCAGTCCATATTCACCTACGACTTTTCCTTCTCTTCCTTTTCCTACTAGCAAAAAAATGACTCTGATCACCGTGGGACTTAACATCTGAGGTCATCATCTCCTAGAACGTAGAACTACTTAAACCTAACTAACCTAAGGAGATCACACACATCCATGCCCTAAGCAGGATTCGAACCTGTGACCGTGGCAGTCGCGCGGTTCCGGACTGAAGCGGCTAGAACCCCTAAGCCACCGCGCCTGGCTTTCCTACTAGCAAATTCGAGTCCTCCAAGAGTATTAAATCTTCGTCTCCCGTTGTAACCTCCCCACACAAATATGATAATGCAAAAATGGAGCCAAGTGTAACCTCTCCACATGAAAAATGTCAAATAGTAATGAAAATGGAGCCAAGCGTAAACTCCCCACAAAAATAATAATTAAATGAATTTTTCTAATATTGTAACCTCTGAACGAAATTGGCTCCCATTTATTATCTGTGTGCAGAAATGGATTCACACTTAATATTCCCACAAAATTCTTTTCTCATTTAATGTCAAGTTCGAAACAGAAAAATTCCTAAACACCAAAATAATAAAAAAGTTTTATAACCTGATGAATTTATAAGACAGCGGCGCTGACCTTCGGCCCTGTATTCTGAATAAAAAAAAAAAAAAGCAAAAATTCTTACCTCAATAAAACTGCAATTATATCTGCTCTTAATTAGTCATTTTTCGACACAGCTTCGTGTAATGCTGGCGTATATATATTTTTTGATTCTTGGAAGCAATGATAATGTATTGGAAAAATTCTTTAAATTGAAATGGATGCTTTTCTTTAAAAGAGTTGCTTTATATTATAGAAATTATTATTGGGGCATTTCTTTGAACAAATTAAATTACAATTAACATACATTATTGAATATGCGCAAGGCTGCTTCTTTACCTTCTACAACAATACTCATCCTCCAGAGTCCTGACCAGAGTCGCGAGCAGAGCACACAGCCGACACATGGCGACTCCCGCAGACTCACGCAGACTACTACCGACTACTACTGACTCGCTACTGTCCACTCGCGCAGTCAAGCGCAGACTAGTACAAGCAACAACTAACGACATACTACTCTCTGGTCAGAGATTCTGTCATGCCTCGCCCATCGCCGGCAAAGCATACGTCTTACATCGTGTATATCTGAATAATTTATTTTGTCTCATCATACATTTCTTCATTCTCTTTATAAACTGCAGAGCTAGTTGTAGATAAACTTGTACTATTGTGGTGGGCGTGGGCTTCGTGTCTGTCTTGGCTACAATAATGTGTTCACTATGCTGTTCGTGGTAGCTTCATCACGTTCCTATTTTCGTGTTCATTATTAAACCTATTCCAGAGCGTTCCCCCTATTTGATTTTGTATCTATAGCCGTGTATTCTCCTGACCGGGAGTTCTCTTCCTCATGCCACCGAACTCCATTAATTCCCACTATATCTAACTTTAACCTATCCATTTCCTTTTTTTAAATTTTCTAGGTTACATGTTCTATTAAGGGATCTGACGTTCCACGCTCCAATTCGTAGAACGCCAGTTGTGTTTCTCCTGAGAACGACGTCGTCTTGCGTAGTCCCCGCCCGGAGATTCGAATGGAGACTATTTTACCTCCCGAATATTTTACCCTAGAGGACGCCATCATCGTTTAACTGCACAGTAGAGCTGCATGCCCTCGGGAAAAACTATGGCTGTAGTTTTCCCTTGCTTTCAGCCGTTCACAGTACCACCACAGCAAAGCCGTTTAGGTTGATGTTACAAGGCCAGATCAGTCAATCATCCAGACTGTTGCCCTTGCAACTACTGAAAAGGCTGCTGCCCCTCTTCAGGAACCACACGTTTGTCTGGCCTCTCAACAGATACCCCTCCGTTGTGGTTGCACGGCTCTGTATTGCTGAAGTCTTCCCTCCAACGACAAGGTCCATGGTTCATCTACACACAGAGATGTGAAATAACACATTAGGAACGTGCAGTGACGCCACAGTGTTAACAGACGTCACACACACAAAAAGGGGGTCTTCTGCTAGAAGCAAGTAGGTCGATCCGCGCACCGCGGCGATACTTCCGCGAAGTACTGCGGCGCCGAGGCCGGGCAGCGCCGCCTCGGAGTCTGCGGAGGACGTGTCATGCGTCAGCGGCACCCTCTGGGGTCACCGGGAAGCTGCGAGCTGCGGCTGTACGCACGTCTCGGCTCGCCCCGAGCCGTCTCTTTCACCGACTCCGCCGCCGGCCTTCACACAGCGCCTGCCGACACGTCCGGTAGCCGCGCGGAATGTTCCAGCATTCCGGTGCAACGCGCCGCGAGTGAAACCCAACCAGCCTCCAAGACTCGTCGCCCGGCGGCTGGGACAACTCTGTCGCGACGCCGGGGCCTCGGCGTCAGCGATGCATAATGCAACGCCTGCAGCTGGTACATCTGTATCGCAGGGTACAGGCCTGCGCCGACAGACCGAACCAGTTTCGTCTCAGCTTTTGTTCTCAGCAGCGTGGCTACGTATGTACCGAGGTGACAGAAGTCATGGTATAGCGATATTCCCTGGCACAGGTAGCGGTAGTATAGGGTTGTAATATTATTGGAATTCAGATACTTTGCAAGTGAGATATTTGTCATAAAAGAAAGGAACAGCCATCGGGCTGTAGTTCACAAAGATATTAAACATCACAGCGCAAGTGCAAAGAGACGAAATACTTTATAATGCGCGCCTAGACCAAGACGCGCGTCCAGCGTTAAAATAGCTCAAATAAAGACTATGATCCGTTGGGCGCAGATATTTAAATCATTGCCACAACGCTCGATAGCAATAAACTGCGAAACATTCGAAAGAACAATCCACCATTTGTTAAGAAACGTTCTAGAGACGTCATTACCTTTTTACGTTTGGTCGCCGACTTGTTAAGATGTGTTGTGTATCACCGCTACAAGTTATATTTTATTTAGTGCCAAAACCATGTAATCACCAAACAAAACGCTTCGGTGAACCGTATGACGCTAAAAAGTAATTACGCGCACGCCAGAACATTTAATTTTTAAGAAATCTCGGACAGACAAAAACAGCGATTATTAACTGCTCCATGTATGAGAGAAACATAAAAATGTAAGTTTTGTACTCATAGTATATTGGTCCCCCCCTTCCCCCCCCCCCTCCCCCCATGAACCATGGACCTTGCCGTTGGTGGGGAGGCTTGCGTGCCTCAACAATACATATAGCCGTACCGTAGGTGCAACCACAAAGTAGGGTTATCTGTTGAAAGGCCAGTCAAACGCGTGGTTCCTGAAGAGGGGCAGCAGCCTTTTCAGTAGTTGCAGGGGCAACAGTTTGGATGATTGACTGATCTGGCCTTGTAACACTAACCAAAATCGCCTTGTTGTTCTGATACTGCGAATGGCTGAAAGCAAGGGGAAACTACAGCCGTAATTTTTCCCGAGGGCATGCAGCTCTACTGTATGATTAAGATTAGATGGCTATAGCACGTAACTAATGAGAAGGTATTGAATAGAATTGGGGAGAACAGGAGATTATGGCACAACTTGACTAGAAGAAGGGATCGGTTGGTAGGACATGTTCTGAGACATCGAGGGATCACCAGTTTAGTATTGGAGGGCAGCGTGGAGGGTAAAAATTGTAGAGGGAGACCAAGAAATGGATATACTAAGCAGATTCAGAAGGATGTAGGCTGCAGTAGGTACTGGGAGATGAAGAAGCTTGCACAGGATAGAGTAGCATGGAGAGCTGCATCAAACCAGTCTCAGGACGGAAGACCACAACAACAACAAGTATATTGGTTAATGTCTATTAGTTTAACGCCCTTTTCTTGGAGACTATATTGATGCTTCGCTTTACAGAAAATCTCTGTTTATTCTTTTCTTTAGACTCACTATGATTTTTCAATGTATGTAAGCTTTGTAACAGTTTCGCTCTTCATCGCGATATCTCGATTGTATTCGGAAGGACATCTATGTGTTCAATTCCCAATCTGATAACTTTTTACAAAATTTCACTGTTTTGCAGTCATTTTTATTATTCAAATAGGTCCCTTAGGTATTTTCATCGAAGATTCTGATTGCGTGAAGGCAATCCGGGTCGAAGGTCAGTCACGAAACCACCTTGGCGTAATCAAACCTTACGTCTCCTGAACACAATCTACAACCGACACATCGGCGATCATTGATTAATTTTTCTCTCTTTCCAATTCGTACCAAAAGCGACAAATCAAAACTGCCGTGAGTACGCAATCTAATGTTACAGGTAGCATTCTTTACCTTGTCGGCAAACATTGCCAGACATTATCATCATTGCTGTTATATTTGATTAAATGTGTGTAAATAGCAAAAATCTATAACACTATAGGGTACACAAGAGATAAAAGGGCAGTGCATTGGTGTAGCCGTCATTTGTACTCAAGTGACGGATACGAAAATACTTCTAGCGTGATTACGGCCTCACGTCGGGAATTAACAGACTTTGAACACGGGATGGTACTTGGAATTAGACGCCTGGTACATTCCATTTTGAAAATCGCTACGGAATTAATTATTTCGAGATCTACAGTGTCAAGAAAGTGCCCAAAAAAATACCAAATTTCAAGGCATTAACTCTCACCACGGACAGCACACTGGCCGACATCCTTCACTTAGCGACCGAGAGATGGGGCGTTTACGTAGAGTTCTCACTGCTAACAGACAGCCGACACTGCCTAAAATTACTGCAGAAGTCAATGCGGGATGTACGGCGAAGGTATCCGTTAGGACAGTGAGGCGAAATTTGGCGTTAATGGGCTATGCCAGCAGACGACTGACTTCAGTGCCTTTGCTAACAGCACGACATCGCCTGCACCGCATCTCTTGGGCTCGTGATCATATCAGTTGGACCTTATGTGAGTGGAAACCGTGGTCTTGTGAGGTCAGACTGGATTTCAGTTAATGAGAGCTGACGACAGGCTTGGAGTATGGCGCAGACCCCACGAAGCCATGAATCCAATTTGTCAACAAGGCACTGTGCATGCTGGTGATGGCTTCATAATGGTGCGGACTGTGTTTATGTGGAATGTACTGGGTCCTCTGGAATTGATCATTGAGTGGAAATGCTTATATTTGGCTACATGTAGTCCATTTGCAGCCATTCATGGACTTCATGTTCCCATACAACGATGGGTTCTTTATGGATGACAATGCGCCATGTCACCGGGCCAAATTTGTTTGCGATTCGTTTGAAGAACATTTTGGACATTTCGAGATGATGATTTGGCAACCCAGATCACCCTAACTAATTCCATCGAATATTTGTAAGACATAACTGAGAGGTCAGTTCGTGCACAAAATCGCGCGCAGGCAACACTTCCCCAATTATGGCGGCTATAGAGGCAGCAAGGTTCAGTATTTCTGCAGGGGATTTCCAACGTCTTGTTGAGTCCATGCTACGTCGAGTTGATGCACTACGGTGGGCAAAAGGAAGCCCAACACCATATGAAGATGTATACCACGAGTTTTGTCACCTCAGTGTACTGAGCCCGTTCCAGTCAGTTAAACATACACGTACAATTTGGAACTTTGTAGTTGCTCTCTATGCCCAGAAGAGACTTACTGAGAGAAGATACACTTCTACTATTGTATGCTACCTAAACTAAACTTAACATTTAGTAGAACCTACACGAAGCATAATGAACTCTCCAATCGTTCAATAACAAATTAAAAAACCTTTTCTCTTTGGAACTGAGAAATAAACTGGAACAGTAACGTCCATATGTATATTCTGGCTACAAATGGCTGAAATCGCGACACTAGAGATTTTTGCTTTCTTGAATACAAATATAAACTACAGCTATCTGTCACTTACGAAATATAAGTACAGTGCAGTGCTACTAGTCACTTTTTGAAATACTGGTTCATTCCATAAATCATTTTTAACCTTTACGGGCTTATCTCCAGATGGTGCACATGGGAGCATGGAAGTTGCTTGACTCTTTATGTGCACCAGTTGAAGCTAGGCCTGAAATGGGTAGAAAGCCGATTTATGGAATAAAAAATTATTAAAATAAGTGACTGAGTTCAGTTCTCTGTGTTTACAGGGCAGAGCACTAGCAGGTATTTTCATTATTGTATATTACAGAAAACAGATAGGACATAAAAAAGTTATCATAGAAAATTACAGAGAACAGGTGAGTGAAATCACAGAAAGTGCAATTTCTTAAGTGCTCACAAATTTCCGGCCTTGAGCATTTACGTATTCCTGTAATGTGGTTTGTAAGCTCAAGCACTCCTACGAAAAGAATTTTTTATGGTTATGAATGTCAGAGCATGCTTTTCTTGTGAACTGACACGTATCATCAGCAGACGTTGTTTTCTTCCGAACATTTTATCTTTGGTAATACCCGAAAAGAAAAAGTCTACGGAATAAGGTCCGGTGATCGTGGTGGCCATTCAGTTCTCCCTCGTCGGCCTATCCACCTACCGTGTAATTCGTTGTCAAGAAACCCACTCACTGTTAAAGTACAGTAGGGAGAAACTCCCTGTTTCTGGAAGTAGACCTCTTCATTACCCTGCTGTAGACATAGTTGTGGAACAACGGTATCCCACAACATGTTATGAAAGTTGTCGCGGGTAACAGTTGTAAGGGAAAAAATTTCCAAGTTCCCCACTAACTTAATTACGTATATAGTCAGTTCACCCATTCCGGGAACCGAGGGTCTCGACTATTTTTGTCTGTTATCGATATTTACCCTGGTAAGATATCGCTCTCAGGAATTGCAATACTTTCGAGAGTATTCAAATTTCAAGTTTGACTTCGGATAACAAATAACGAAAGAAATATTATTTCTATAATGTAATTAGAAACTGCCGATGTTCTGATTTTTTCCTGTACTTGTACTGTGAAACCACGCTTTTTTCCAAATTTTATGATTCTACGTCAACGATATGTACCCTTTCAGGTTTAATGAGTGAGTTTGCGGGTAGCAAAATATGCGACATGAATGGCCAAATTTTTTGACTGCATTGACTTAGATACTTTAATTGTTTCAACCTCCAAGAGACCATAGACCATAGAATGTGACATAAATTTCAACTTGAGATGTTTAACCGTTCGTGAGAAAAAGATTTTTTTAACAGGCGGACAGACAGACGAACAAGAAAGTGAACCTTTAATGGTTCCGTTAACCAATCGAGATATGGAACCCGAAAAAAAAAGAGTTCGATAATCCTTTGACATGAAATGCACGCCCAAACTCAAATTCCAGGTCGATTCATTTGTTTTACAGCATGATATTTACTGTAGTGTAATGCACACAGTTATGCCCATTAATAGCACCTGACAGCGAAGTACTCGCTTCGTCAGACCAACGTTTTCTTTCGAATCAAGCCATCGCCTTGCATTTCTTCATTCAAAAGCATTTCGCAGGATTCTAAACAGCGATTTCTATCGTCCTCTAGTGATCAACGAAGTAATCTTGGCCGATACGCTTGCAAAACTAGACGTTGCAAAAAAGAGACCCGAAGATCTACGGGAAGTGTACAACTCAGTATAGGCTCTCCCTTTGGATTTCTTCGGGCTATGGATAAACACTTGAGCAGCTACCATTTCGTTTTCATGGGCAATGAGACTGATAATCGGCAGATCTTTGACGCATGACAAATATACCAATTCGATCAAATTTTTCCTGCGTCCTGTAAATTAAGAGCCTACTTGATGGAGGTGTATTGAATTTCCTGCTCATTTCTATTGAAACTGTTCAGCAACCTCTGTCTTCCAGTGTTGTTTGATTATCCCCTTCCGTTTCTCTTTAATTAAATTACCAGTCATGATTATTGTAATACCTGAAGAAATAAAAAAACGACCTTGTAAGAGATAAAAATATGGTATTCCTACTGTGTGAATACTGAAGATTAGATGGTTACGTCATGTAAATAATGAGAAGGTACTGAACAGAACTGAAGAGGAAAGAAACTTGGGGCACAACCTATCCAGAAAAAAAGATCGGTTGGTAGGACACATTCTCAGACATCAAGCGATCAGCATTTCAGTGATGGAGGGAAGTGTGCGGGGTAAAAATAGGAGAGGAGACCAAGAGGTGAATACTGTAAGCACATTCAGAAGGATGTTGGTTGCATTGGTTTTTTGGAGACGAAAGGGCTTGTACATGGTAGAACTGCATAAAACTAGCCTTCACACTGGAGACCACAACAACAACGACAACAACCTACTGTATACTTACTGAAGCACCGTCCTGCATATTGAATAAAAAGTCACGAGTTCTTGAACATCCGTACTGGATTAGCTCAATCTATCTTATGAAATATTTTTCTTTTATTTCCATCAACTTGTTACAGGCTCTTCTTCAGAATCGATACAGAATGGGTGTTGGAGGTCACTTATTTGTGAAAAGAAACTAGGAAACACTGTAATGTAGCGGCTTGTGCGTTAGTTGCATGACGAATTCTGACGTAAAGTGAATACATTTCCTTACTGCGCCAATATAGCTGGTCTTGGTGTTAATGTGCACTTGGAACCTTCCATTTTCATTGGGTATCGTCCACAAAATTAAACATTATTCACACTGTAAATATTTTCATCAGAAATTTACCTGTATCCAACTGTACATATGTACACAATGAGCTTCCGTCAAATATATGATATATTTCTGTTGGAGGGGTTCTTTGGTTTCTCTGGACGTAATATAAGCATCACTTCATCACAACACAGATTTCAGATTCCACTAGAAAATTCCTTAAATATAATAGCTGAAATCGGTAGTGTTCTAAAACAAAGAAGCTTTTAGCAACTCGACAGGTTATTCATCACTTCAACGTAATATAACCGTTGTGCCGGCACTAGTGTTAACATGAATGCTGAAAATGGGCGGAAAACTAGTTACAGCCAATAGACAGATATTGCACAAGTAACTGGCGGCAGTTATCTCTATTTATGTTCCATTAATATGCAGTCACTGTGTTCCGCAACATCCGTAGTCGATATGCTCATTTTCTTCTTCGACTTGTAAATACATGCCAGTTTCACACGCCGAACTTCCAGCATAATAGCAAAACATTTCCTCGAACATTATGTATGTATGAGTTACGCCAGTAGCTACTGAAGCGAAGGAATAAAGCCATGAAAGAAATATTTTCATAGCATGCCTCGCTTACCTCGTAATTAGGAGTCACATTCCAGTGTGGGAGAATGCGGTCGTCCTCTGTCTCGCGTTGCAGAAGAAACTGGTGTGTCTCAGGTAAGTGTGATATTGTGGATAGGGCTATCATGAGGAGGCCAAAAGAGGTCTCATCAGAAACGACAAGGCCTGAAGCAACAGAGGACCAATATAGAGCCATTCTATACATCAGTCTTGGGAATCCCTTCATTCCAGCTACAGAACTACCTATAAACTTCAATCTGCCAGTGTATGTGAATACTGCCCTCTACCGACTTCACGCCCCCGGTCTCATATCACCGGAAAACTCATGAGCAGCTTTCTGTCGCGAGAACCTCCCTGCTGCCCAAGACTTCTGGAACTTGGTGGCATTACTGGATGAAAAATCTTTTCGGGCGAAAATGACTGCCTGTATATGCGGCAGTTAACACCCGATTCTTCACAAATCAGTTATTGCCGGAGCACAAACTGGAAGGAAAACTATGAACGATTGGATGCCTGTAGCTGGAATGGGAGAATCGCTGGAAGTTTCAGTTATAAACTCGTGACTTAGAAAAAAGTGTGGTTTGCTATCTAATTAGGTGTCAATGATCCCTATCGTCTTCTTGCTTTAGGGCAACGTCAGCTACTGCACACTGAAAATAATAAACAATTATCTGAACAGACACCCAGAAGTATCGGCGTTGGAGTACTCTTCAATAATTTCGACCTTAAATCTAGGCCAGCAAATTTTTGCATTCATAGTTCAGGAATGGGACTGTCCTGGAGGGACTCTTCACAGTGATACCTAGTGAGATGGCGCAGTGGTTACAACACTGGACTCGCATTCTGGAGGACAGCAGCTCAGACCCGCATTCGACCATTTAGATTTACGTTCTGCATGATTTCCCTAAATCGCTCCGGAGAAATTCCGTTCTGGTCCCTTTGAAAGGGCGTGGGCGATTTCCTTCCCCATCCTTGACACAATCCGAGCTTGTGCTCAATCTAATCTTCCTTTTGTCTTTCCTATTATTCGGAGTCATTTGCTCGCCACGTGGGAGATCATTGCACTTTGTCAGAATGTTAGCTCCTCGATCCCTCAAAGTCTCAAAGAAATATTGGACAATGGGGCACGACAGACCTGGTATTAAAGAGAAAAGAAATATCCCTTTATTTCGGAATCCATTACTTATATTTTTATTCCAGTTTTGTTTATTTTATTTACTTACGTATTTATTTATTTATTTACGAGCTGACAAGCCCAGCATTGCCTGGGTATCCATATTGCCAATGTTCTGTTAGAAACGAAAATAAAAAAACTGTGATCCTAACGTATTCTCAAAAAAAATTTCGTGTTTTCATGAAGACATCTTTGACATAATGAAACTGTCGCAGCTGCCTCGCATGTCTAAAAAGTGTTTTTGTAAATCTCTCTATGGCAACATCGCTTTATAGCTCTATAGGCGGCTACTGTTTTCGCACAAAGACGTTGGCGCTTCGCGGTTGACAGTTGTTCGAAGTGGTTCAAATGGCTCTGAGCACTATGGTACTTAACTTCTGAGGTCATCAGTCCCCTAGTACTTAGAAGTACTTAAACCTAACTAACCCAAGGACATCACAAACGTCCATGCCCGAGGCAGGATTCGAACCTACGACCGTAGCGGTCGCGCGGCTACAGACTGTGGCGCCTAGAACCGCTCAGCCACTCCGGCCGGCGAAAGTTGTTAAAAGCACTGCCAGGTGTCATGGATTTCTTTAAATAGACTCGACTAAGTGAGGAGTGTCTTATGGAAATGTGTGGTAAGGACTATGGGACCAAACTGTTGAGGTCATCGGTCCCTAGGCTTACGCACTACGTAATGTAACTTAAACTAACTTACGCTAAGAACAACACACACACACACGCCCGAAGGAGGACTCGAAACTCCGCGTGAACCGTGACAAGACGCCCTAGACCGCACGGATACCTCGAGCGGCCCAGGAGTGTCTTAGTATTAAAGAATAAGTGTATTAAAATTTCACGCATCATGCTGTATTCCGTCACCCATGTAACTGTTCACCATGTCATATCTCCTAAACCATGATACATATGTGGTTCTTACTCCCACAAAAATCGTTGACTGATAGCAAGGGATATGTGTACCAACTTGAAATCGTTCCATGGTCTAGGAGGAGATGTGGGGCGTACATGCATACGAGGGTTGGAACTTTAATAGTGGCAACTATTTATTTATAGCTCCTACAAAATAGATGCGTGTTTCAAAGTTTTGCTGATCTTCAAAGTAGCCACCAGCATTGTATATAACCCGTTGCCAGCGATGTGGAAGTCGTAGGACACTCTTAGCAGTGCCAGTTGTGTTGACAGTTCGAGAGGCGCGGTCTATTGCCCGACGAATTTGTAGCAGTTCGGAAGCGAATGCCGTGAAGTGTTTCCTTCAATTTAGAAATCGAGTTGAACTTACGAGGGCTTAAGTCAAGGGAGTGCAGTATGTGGTATAGCACTTTGCAGCCCCATCAGTCAAACCAATCTGTAACAGCTTGCTCTGTACGTGCTTGAGCATTGTCCTGCAAAATGATGGTCAGGTCCTGCAGCAAGTGTCATCAGTTCTGTCTCTACGCTGTTCATTTTTGGAACACAACCTACGACCAACCCCCCTTAAGTAACACACCGTTTGATATTGTAATATTCGTTCGCTGTATTTATTTCACCTATTTACCGTACACAAATTAGGAAAACGGCAGAAAATTATTTATAAAATTTTGAAACTTCGGGAAAACAGTTAAAGAGTGTATAGTAAGATGAAACAGAAAAGTTTCCTCCCTTATGGAGTGAGCATTCTCCGCGCCCATCCCTTGCTCAGTTTCTTTACCTCTTTTTAATTTTACGAAAAACTCTTCATTTTTCTGTATCGTGTGTTATGACAAAATAACTCTAGTAAAACTCTGCTCAGAGGAAACCATATGCATGTTTTAAGCAAGTTAATTAGTTTTCGAGACATTCCATCTCGACGGTTTAAAATTCACAATTCCATGAGTTCGGCATGATTTTTTAACTTCAGATCTTATAATTAAATGTTTAATTCAGTTAAATATTTCTTCTGTTTCCCCACAACTATTTGTATTTTATACTTATAGAAAAATACGTATAGGAAATAAATGTTATTATTAAAATCTAAAGCCTAAGTAACAGGAGGGAGAGTGTATTTCCTTTTAATACTGACATTCATTGATTCAGAAAATATACAAATTTTTGCTCATTAATACTCAAATTAATATTTCGACTTCAATTGCAATGACTTGTCATGAGAATTAAGAAATATTGTATGGTTAATCAACAGTTACAACTGTCTTTATAACACATTTATAGTCATCAAATGTGCAAACCTGCATACCTAAAACACCACAATAACTGTCGAACAAATAAGCTGTTACGTAAAATTATTCACAGAAAATCATTATCCAAATTCTGCCAGATCACTGCGAATCGCTTTAGTGCAACTTTGTCCGTGACAGCTTCTGATCACTGCCACCAAAAGAAACAAAGGGGAGATCTTTTGGGATTGTGGCAAACCGGACTCGATCACCATAATATTCAGACAGTTTGTTTTTTAAAGTTTTAACGCTCATTGTATCTCCTTCTGGAAAGCTTTCATTAACTATCCACAGTAAATCGTGCAGTGGAAGGAATCTACAAAATTGCATAGTTCTTGGAAGGTAGCAGCAAAGATAGTATCATGACGGTGGCCTTTTACTGAATAGAGGAGGGGTTCGAAACTAATTTAATGTTTCACAACTGATGGTAACGGGCTTCTGCATCTATTGAATACGAAACACGTTTGATGCGCCCGACAACCTTTCTATTGATATCATCAACGCGTTTCTTTGCTTCCTCAAGCAATGTGTACTTCAGAGTTAAAGAACGAGTTTCCAACGTTCTTCGACGTTTTTGAAGTGTTTTTTTTTTTATTTCCTTCAGCATCCAAGTCACATTTTTCAGCACATATGAAACAGAGTTTCTTTAAATAGAATGGATAAAACGAAAATGATTTTAAACTTCTATTATATGGTTGTGCAGCTGTCTGGTTCGTTGGTTTCTTTGCATTATGTTGCTCAATATATACACCTTCACAAGTCTTATACACTTCAGTAGAAGAGTAAGACCCTCTTCCGTTCCTCACTGAAACATATCAAAGTTTCCAACCCTTTTGTCAGTTTTAGTGTCCCTCCTACCGAAACAGATATACTGTAAGTAAAACAAGCGGTAGGGACCGGCATTATTCTTCTCTTAGGCTATCGGAAAGAAAAGAGAGTAAGAAGACACGCAACACACTGAAATGTCCTGCACCGCTTTAATAAGTTCACGACGTAAAAAAACGCCGGCCGTAGTGGCCGAGCGGTTCTAGGCGCTACAGTCTGGAACCGCGCGGCCGCTACGGTCGCAGGTTCGAATCCTGCCTCGGGCATGGATGTGTGTGATGTCCTTAGGTTAGTTAGGTTTAAGTAGTTCTAAGTTCTAGGTGACTGATGACCTCCGGAGTTAAGTCCCATAGTGCCCAGAGCCATTTGAATCTGATCTAAACCGGACTCGGATGGTAGGGAGAAACGGCAGCAGCAGTGGTAGTGAGTGATTGGGAAGCGGAAGTTGCCGTTTTCATTGTCTAGCACGTAATCTTGATCTCACCAATACTGAACGCACAAGAGATTTCGTTTAGATGAAAATATTCAAAATATTTCCATATACTTGATTACCCTTTTCATTTACATAACTGTTTAAGCAATAAAACCTGCAAAGTTACACATTAACAGAATCCTAGAAGAGTTATTATATCTCTACAACTACTCGTTTGGCTTAAAAAATGCTCAGGACCTTTTTTGTGCAGAATTTTATGAAGAATATTATTTTTTATGACAGTTCTCTTCTAAAAACGAGTTTTTAGTGTAAATATCTAAGAAATTGACTTTTGGTGAGGCAATAGGGGTGACATGCCATTCATGCCGCAAGGGGGGGGGGGGGGGGGGGCGGAGGGGTGGAGGTTCTCTACAGGTGTAGAGATTTCCACACTCTCTGTGTCCTATACTGTCTTATCAACATACACTGTCAGAGATTTCCACACTCTCTGTGTCCTATACTGTCTTATCAACATACACTGTCCCTGGTCTCTCTCCTCGACTACAACGCTTTTGTCTGTACTATGTGGTAGGAACAACCGTTCCCATCAGAGCAAAAGTTTTCCTGTTCCACTCAATTGATTAACCACTTTCTCGAAGTTCTTCTCAGTAACAGGAGCCCGACTCTGTAATAACCTACGGCATTTTATTAGGCAACTGAATAGTGTGTCCAGCTTCAGAAGACGGTTAATGACATATCTCCTAAAACAACGATAATGATTACCATTGTCCCTGTACATACTCGTTACCCCTGTTCATCTTTCTTTCCAGCCAGATCTTCCTCATCTTAGCTGATGCAGTCTCCTTAAATTTCCTTTCCCCAGAACTCTATTTACGAAAAAGTCCATTCTGTATACCTATGAAGTTTTTTTTATATCTGTCGTTATCATTATTGTTATTCTTATCGTTATTATTCTTATCAGTTCAAAAATGGTTCAAATGGCTCTGAGCACTATGGGAGTCAACATCTGAGGTCATCAGTCCCCTAGAACTTAGAACTACTTAAACCTAACTAACCTAAGGAGATCACACATATTCCTGCCCGAGCACGATTCGAACCTGCGACCGTAGCAGTCACGCGGTTCCAGACTGAACTGCCTAGAACCGCACGGCCACCGCGACCTGCTTATTATCAGTGGCAGCAGCAGAGGAGTAGAAGTACTGCCAATATTAACTTTGTTAGCACTCAGTATTATTTACTCACATTTTTTCTATAAACACTCAGATCATTTTAATACCGTCTGTCATATTATAATTGTTATTTTTAGGTAACTACGATCTAAAAAAGGTAGAGTATGCGTGAAAGCCTGGTCCGATGGCCCTAATCAAATCGGATTACATAAATATTCTCCAGAAGTTTCAAGATTTTAGAAATTATTCCATCCATTTGAAAATTTTTTACGAATTTGCGAGGGTTATGTACACATATATTTGTCTCTCTGTCTTCCTGCAACAGACTATCATGGCATATGTAAATACCTTTTCACAGCTCTTGGCATCCTTGGAGAGAGGGTTTGTCACAGCAATTGCTCAGACTCAATGGCGTTGCTTGGTGGGTGACATGACGTGACGTCACGGAACTACCGCCCCGAGCAGAGGGCGGTGACGTGCCTGGTACAAGTCTTCCATGTTACGCCACTTCTGTGACTTTCGCGTGCATGAAGATGAGACGAAATGATTAGAACAGCGCAAGAAGGTCTCCGAGTCGGCCGGAAATCGAACCTGGGATCCCGTGATCTAGGGGCAGCGACCCTAATCACTAGACCATCAGCTGAGTACATCAGAAGGTTTAATACAAAAGACTCGGGAACTTTACTTTGTAGCGAACTTTCATACGGTTTTGGTCGCAAGGGCGCACCACACAGTCGGCTCCATGCGAGTGCCTCCTGGGTGCCGGATTAGTAATACACATAAATGAATTTAATTTATGCATTTCTTATGAGAAGGGTGTGGCTCTACTAGAGTCATACTGTGTATGTCATAATTCGATTATGATTTACTTATTTCAAATTGAAGTCAACACATAGTGCATATAGTTCCTTTGTATTAGTTCCTGTAACAGGCGTTTCGAAATAATAAATTACGCCAGAGGAGTAAACTTTTCTTGTACGAGGTTCGTGACTGTTCCGGTATCTGTTGCCGTTCCGCCCTTACGAACTTCGTAAGCATGTGTAGATTGTAACAATGTTTGCTCTGTAATGATCTTGCCTGCAGCACAAATGATCCTCGGAGCCTTACCTATTATTATTATTATTATTATTGTCATCAGTGACTTTTGAGAGCGCTAAAACGCCATCTATTTTCATGGCCTTTTTTTCGGTCTGTGCTGTCTGCCGCGTCTTCTGTGGAGATATTTAGTTTCTTGAGGTTCCCCACGATTTGTTTTATCTAACTGCTTTTCGGTCATTTGGTCATCACTGTCTTAATAATCTTCATGGACCGTTTGTCTCCGATAATCCAGTGTCGTGTTGGTATAACTTTTCCCTTCTTTTCCTGATGTAGTTGTAATCGCCTCTATCTGTTCGGTACAGTTCTTTTGTCTGTCTCTTCACATGGATCCTCTCACTATTATTCTCTCTTGTTTTTCTGTCTCCGTGACTTTCATTCTTCTCTTGATTGCAGTTGTTAATTGCAGTAGTTACTGAGACGTACATGGTCTCTTGTAAGACTACTGTGTTCTAATGTGTTGATTCGGTACTGATGGAGACATTTCTTTTGTTGTAGAGGTTCCTCATAAGTCTGTATGCTTTCTGTTGTTTTATGATCTTTTCTTTATTGAATATCGAGTTCATTCCTGTTTTCTGGTGTTTGGAAATTTCGACTTCTGCTATCTTTCCGTTCTTACAGGGTGTTTCAAAAATGACCGGTATATTGGAAACGGCAATAAAAACTAAACGAGCAGCGATAGAAATACGCCGTTTGTTGCAATATGCTTGGGACAACAGTACATTTTCAGGCAGACAAACTTTCGAAATTACAGTAGTTACAATTTTCAACAACAGATGGCGCTGCGGTCTGGGAAACTCTATAGTACGATATTTTCCACACATCCACCATGCGTAGCAATAATATGGCGTAGCCTCTGAATGAAATTACCTGAAACCTTTGACAACGTGTCTGGCGGAATGGCTTCACATGCAGATGAGATGTACTGCTTCAGCTGTTCAATTGTTTCTGGATTCTTGCGGTATACCTGGTCTTTCAAGTGTCCCCACAGAAAGAAGTCACAGGGGTTCATGTCTGGCGAATAGGGAGGCCAATCCACGCCGCCTCCTGTATGTTTCGGATAGCCCAAAGCAATCACACGATCATCGAAATATTCATTCAGGAAATTAAAGACGTCGGCCGTGCGATGTGGCCGGGCACCATCTTGCATAAACCACGAGGTGGTCGCAGTGTCGTCTAAGGCAGTTTGTACCGGCACAAATTCACGAAGAATGTCCAGATAGCGTGATGCAGTAATCGTTTCGGATCTGAAAAATGGGCCAATGATTCCTTTGGAAGAAATGGCGGCCCAGACCAGTACTTTTTGAGGATGCAGGGACGATGGGACTGCAACATGGGGCTTTTCGGTTCCCCATATGCGCCAGTTCTGTTTATTGACGAAACCGTCCAGGTAAAAATAAGCTTCGTCAGTAAACCAAATGCTGCCCACATGCATATCGCCGTCATCAATCCTGTGCACTATATCGTTAGCGAATGTCTCTCGTGCAGCAATGGTAGCGGCGCTGAGGGGTTGCCGCGTTTGAATTTTGTATGGATAGAGGTGTAAACTCTGGCGCATGAGACGATACGTGGACGTTGGCGTCATTTGGACCGCAGCTGCAACACGGCGAACGGAAACCTGAGGCCGCTGTTGGATCACCTGCTGCACTAGCTGCGCGTTGCCCTCTGTGGTTGCCGTACGCGGTCGCCCTACCTTTCCAGCACGTTCATCTGTCACGTTCCCAGTCCGTTGAAATTTTTCTAACAGATCCTTCATTGTATCAACTTTCGGTCCTTTGGTTACATTAAACCTCCGTTGAAAACTTCGTCTTGTTGCAACAATTTCATCACCAGAAAAATCCTCTGTTCTAAGGAATAAACCATGTTGTCTACAGCACACTTGCACGTTGTGAACAGCACACGCTTACAGCAGAAAGACGACGTACATAATGGCGCACCCACAGACTGCGTTGTCTTCTGTATCTTTCACATCACTTGCAGCGCCATCTGTTGTTGAAAATTGTAACTACTGTAATTTCGAAAGCTTGTCCGCCTGAAAATGTACTGTTGTCCCAAGCATATTGCAACAAACGGTGTATTTCTATCGCTGCTCGTTTAGTTTTTATTGCCGTTTCAAATATACCCGTCATTTTTGAAACACCTTGTATTTTCCAGTGAATATCTACCTGCGGATTTTATGTTGATGTACTGGGTACTTTGATATGAGATTAAGAACCTTTCTCGTTGAGATTTCGTACATTGTCTCTAGCACTTCTTCGGTTACTTTTCTGTTATTTGTGATGATTACTATATCATCAAAAATAGCCAGACATTTTATGTTGATAGTTCTTTCCTTGTGTTTCCACATCTTTGTGGGTGACAAGCCATTTCCTTGTCCCACTCCTGCCCTGATTTGGAATGGTTCCAACGTCTCCCCATGTACTGTTCTTTGGATGTTGTATTTGTTAATGTTTCCTGGAAAACGTTTTTAATCTTGTTGTCCACCAGTGTGTTGTTCACCAGTGTGTTGTCCGTCTATCGATGAAGTCGTAGGCCGTCTAGAAACCAATAGGGTCTTCATAGACTTTCTCGTTGGTAATATTCTTCTCAAGCACCAGTTCTGTTCACTGCAACCTTTCCCTTTCCCTTCCTGAATCTTTCTTGGTATTCTCCTATCTGTTTACCTACGTGAAGCACTAGCCCACTTAACACGGCTTTGGATACAATATTATATGTGATGGATAGTAGTGCAATTCCTCTGTAGTTATTAATAACGTCTAGTTATCTCGGAATAGACAAATACAAGTCCTGTATGGCTTTAAAGGGAATCTCATGCCATTCTTCCTGCAATAACAATAACGTACGTTTCTCTCCAAATTAAACCACAAAGGCTCAATGAAACTAAAATCTGGGGACTGTTTTGGCCATGGGATATGCAACAATTTATCCTCGTATTCGTTAAAGAAGTCCTGAACGATACGCGATACGTGAGCAGGATTCTTGCAACACAGCATCACCACTGCGGAACAAAAATTTTACCATTGGATAGACCTGATCAGCCTTATGGTCACATAGTCCTTGACAATAACGCGACCTTACAGACTATTCGTTGGGCCCTTGGAACACCACGATTTCTCTACCCTTTCTTGGGACGTAAACTAGGTCAGACGTTGGAAACAGTATGAAACAAGACTCATCCGACCAAATGACATTCTTCCATTTCTTGGTAGTCCAGGTTTTGTGGCTTCTGTTCCAAGTTTCCCTATAACGGGCCTTTGCATCACTGACGAGTGGTTTTGGAATTCCAGTCTCCACCGCAGTTCACTGTACACAGAGGTCGCTTCGTGGTGTTTTGGTGCTGACAGGGTTCGCGAGAGCTGCGTTCAGTTCTGCAGTGGCTTTTGCTGCTGTTTTTCCCATTATTTTTCATCACAATCGTCTTCAATGACCATGCGTGACGATCACTCAACACATGCTTTATTCTCCGTCTTTCCTCGACTCCTTAGGCTACGAAAGTACCAACCATACGAGCAACAAGAACTGGTGAACTCTCGAATGTTCTCAAATGTTCTGTCCACGCCAACAGCTTGCATCGTACCGAGGACGTTGTACAGGTGCTGCACCTGACAAAGTGCAATCTGCAGCCTTAGCTAACGTCTTCATCTGCGTTCATCATGAGTTTCTTGCGGTGTTTCCGTGTTTTCGTTTACCCTCTGTATGGACGCGTTAAATCCTCGTAGTCTTCTTAGGGAAATTATAGATGTCTAAAATGGGTAGCCACGAGAATGTAAAGAAAATTCATACTAATTTTTGATAGTTCTCCGTTTTACGAAAATTTTTCATGAGAATATCGGCATGGCGCCTTGTGGTTAACCATCCTCGACACCTTTGAATTCATTGGCCGTTTATAATTACTTATTCAGAATGTTTATTTTAATTATGTTACTGCCAAAGTGGTTGTGTTAAATAAAACATTACTTAAAATGTATAAAAACGTAAACGTATGGTCAGGCGTCTGTTTACTATGTTTTTTGTCTCGTTTTCCATAATTAACAGACGAAGATTTGCCTGATCCCATACATATTTTTCCCTGTAAAGCTTCTCCAATAAATCTTAAATGAAATTATTTTACATCTTGTGTAGTGTACGGTGAATTCAATAGTAAAACTACAAGACTTGACTCAATCACTTACACCTACCATTAGCAGTTACTACTGTTCCAGTGAGTTAACCAAGTCCACTGGCTCCAACTCAAAACTTCAGTTCGTCACTTGTTCCTAACCATTCCAGATGAAACCTACCAGATACGATACTATTGCCCTAACAGCTGCTCTGTGTTGCATACGATGGTGAGTCTGACGTCTCAGGCCTAGAACAAATAATGAAATGATAACTGCTACGAACTGGCCTAACAATTTTTATAGTAATGAAATTCTGTTACTCTTGGCGGAGCGTCTTCTGTACAGTGTTGATCGTTTGAGACGGTAGGAGAGGTGTAATTGGGTGGTTCACCTTACGCAAAACACAGCAATCTTGGTTCGAATTTAGTCTAAACTATCGGTCACTCAAGTTCTTTTCGTTGTGCCTTTCCAGGCAGAGGCTGAGTTAAGCCTGTTTCTATTTCACCATCTTGTCCTCCGTGTGACAACTTTTCTTTCCTCCAGAGGTTTATCATTTATAGCTCTCACTGGCATCCGGGTCTCTAACATAGCAGAATGTATTCCTTACATTTCTTTTTCGTCTGTGGTTATACACTTCACAATTCTGCACTTATGTAAATCCTTCTAATTTATCGTCTTTGCCACAATATTTTGCACATTTTAGAAACTTCGTTTCTCGGTTTTGGTGTCCCGTATCATAGTAGGCAAATACGGAACTCGTATGGGATCACTTTGTTGCTCGTCAGTCTGTTTGTCTGTTTGAAATTTCCTGTTTGATTAAAACTGTAAGCTGGACCAAGACTCGAGATCGGGAGAGTGTGTGTGTCTCAGTGTTACGAGGTGGGGCAGTGGTTAGAACACTGGACTCGCATTCGGGGGGACGACATTCAAACCTGCGTCCGGCCATCCTGATTAAGGTTTCCCATCACTTCCCAAAATCGCTTAAGGCAAATAGCGGGATGGTTCCCTCGAAAGAGTAAGGCCGCTTTGCTTTTACATTCTTCCCTAATCCAAGCTTGTGCTCCGTCTTTGTCGACTGGAAGTTAAAGACTAATGTCGTCCTCCTCCTACTTCTCATCCTCCTCCTCGTCAGTATTAAGGCCCCTTTTTCTCAGGGACGGGTAGAGGTATCAAATTGAAATTTATGTCATGCACTAAGGCCTACTGCCCTTGATGGTGAAAACAATTTGAGCTTCTGAGTCAAAGCAATCAAATGCTGTGGCTAATACGTCACATATTTAGATACTCACAAACTCACTCATCAAAACCTATAGTTCAGTTATCTTCGAATATACATGTCGGGCTGGTGCTCCAGCGGTAAAAAGCGTGCCTGGGAATCGCGGTCCGAACACGGATTTTTCAAGCCTTCGTTTGAGCAAAGCCTTCACCTCTCAACTGTGAGAGGATTCCTAGACACAACGTTGGTTCGAATTACGCGTTAAACTACATGTCCTTTTTCCCCGGTTGGATAGCTGGGGTAGATTAGGGACACGCAAGTCGCCGAAGTAGCGTCCATAAGAAAGACCTCCGCCAGCCCATTGAGCCACACAAGATTTTTATTGTTATCTATATATGTTCATAATTAAATTTTCACGGAACTCTCAGAGAGCGAATCCTCCTCGCACTTGTCTGGTTCTTTTAATTAGCAGAGATTCTACTTTCTTGCAGCCCAACAATCTGCTGCGAACAACATGGTGTTAGCTGCCTTTAGATACAAAACTGACTTCCGTCTGATTTTTAATTTCTCCCGAGTATGTTGGCGCAATGGTCAAACAACTGACACGAATCCGTAACGACGACTGTTCGTATCTCTGATCCGCCATACGAAGTTTGCCTCAACCGTCCAGGCCTGAAATCATTCAGGGAAACACTGAAAATGTAAACTAGCATGGCCAACTGACCCACACGGCACCAAAACAGAATTGGTGTTTCTTATCACCTGTTGCATACTTACCACGATCAGATTATTGTTGCTACTCTACTTCGAAATTTGATTGTCAACACTCAGCTACGTGGACTGAAGTGTTGAGGATTTTCTACCAGTTAACGCACAAGATTTATTTATAGCCTCTATCACAGTAACCATTTTTTGAACGGGTGATTATTATTGTTGTTGTGGTCTTTAGTAATAACACTTGTTTGATGTAGCTCTCCGACCTGATCAGCCTCTTGATCTATGAGTAACAGTAAAACATACCGGGTGGTTATAATCTAAATGCAGCTACTCTAGGAGGACCAGTGTGAGCTGTAATTACCGTATGGCAGCGAAACTTGGTAGATATGCTAAGGCGTTAATGCGGAACCGATTTATGCTGAAAAAATTAGTTCCAGTTTGGGCCACGAGATGCAAATCTAGTTCTGTGAATGCTAGAAACAAGTACGTAAATCCTTCCATTCGTAATGGATTAGGAACGGACGTGAGCAGAAAAGGTCAAAGAAGTGCGAGAGGCTTAATGTTGACCGTATCATTCGTATTATTAACCGCCGTTTGCACAATTTGTTCAATATGAGCACTGGAGACATCGAAGACATGCTGCATCCGTAAAACGGTGTGATTAGCAAATGCGTTCTTTAACGTATCCCCGAAGCCACAAGTCACATGGCCATCAGATGAACTTGCAGGCCATGCGTCTGGAAAACCTCTGGAGATAATAAAAGGTTCATTAAAGTTTCCATTAAGCCTATCTTTCACTGGACGACCGACATGAGGTTTTCCCGCATCTTGCGGGAAAACAGTGGTTTCCACACTGTTGCGCTCCTCCAAAAAAGGAATCAGATGCTGTACATGGAGGTATCGATAAAGTGCAGACATCATGGTACACGTGACAGCCTCTCTGGGTGTATTGTCTTCAAAGAAGATGAGACCGAGAGTAAGGGTGCTTGTGAGTCAACGCCACGTAGTCAAATGCGACAAGGGTGATGGTTCTTCGTGCACAACACGGATAGGACGCCTTCCCCTTCATAGTGCCACACCAAGTTACTGTGTTCTCGAATTTCATTACCATCTTCTTCAACTCATTTATTGACATCTGGCGCCTCTTCAGACCTTTCAGTTGACAAAATTCTCTCAACGCAGCACTGTAATTGCTGCCGTTCACATAAAACAGTTTCACTGATACACGTAGTCTCTCTTCTTGATAGCCATAGAGTTCATTCACGTTAAGGCTTGTCGAATAATAGCCTGATATTAGACACAAAGCAAACACTTGTTTTCCACGAATATTCGCAATATTTAACATAACTACATTGAGTACGCTAGCGACGTGGAGAACAAAATAACGGACGCGCCTGCTTGCACGTATAATGAGTGCTATGAGTTATTGCTGGCTAACAAATTGGCGCATGAGGATTAATCTAGATGATAGGATTGTACGTGTTACGTGTGGGAATGAGTACGAGGTGAACAGGGTGCGTTAATGCTAGCCTGCGACACGACGGAGCTGTGGGGCGACGGTGAGCGGGAGCGCCGGGGGGCCTTGGCATATAGCGCGTGGTGCGTGGCTGGAGCGTGCGTACTGACGCACTGCGCTGCACTGCCAACGTCCGCATAGCACGGCGCGGGCCGCCTCCCACTAGGAAGTGTGAGACAAAAGACCCACACGGTCACTGCCCGCTGGCGGCGCGGAATGTTCCAGCTGGACCGGCCCGTTCGGCAGTTTGGGCGGGCACACTGGTTATGCGCGACCATTGTAAACGTGCGCTGCGCCGCTTCCTTGTTCCCTTGAACTATAAGTTACGACAGACGGAAGACTTTGCCGTCAGCGAATGCCAAGTGCAGTACGTACTGTGCTCCAGAATGAATGGGGGAGAGGGTAGGGTTGCCCTTCCACCTACGTCACCGAATTTCACTGCCCAGTCAGTCCGCTAAATTCCTGCCGAATGAAGTGGCGCGGCATAGCTTCTCAGATATGACTGTGGCGTGAAAACTTCTTAAATAATATAACACAGTACATTGTCCTGAATGGCACGCATTCATCGGAGACAATGGATCCTCAGTAGTGGCACAGGGAACAGGGGAGTGCGATAAACCCATTCCATTTTCATTTCTTCGGGCATTAGCCACTCAGCCAGCCTCCAGTACATAACATGTTACAATTTAAAAGGTTCACCCAAGCATATACATCACAAAAACACACACAAATGCGCGCGCGCGCGCACGCGTGCACGCGCAAGACTCACACGAAATACTGAAACCTCTCTTTAGAAAAATTTTTGAATGACTGTGCTGATAAACCTCTTACATTATTTGATTTTCAAACAGCTGAGCAGAACTAAAAGTACTCAGACATTTCTCTCTTTACTTATTCTGATCAACACTACACTGACACACAATATTTCTAGCGCAACGCAATCTGACTTTCAATAATCTCTACAAAAGAATGGCCCTGACTAACAATAACGTATACCTTTCATGAATCACCTACCTCACAAAAATCTTCATTACTCGAAGTACTGCAATACATCGAGCGCCACTACTGCCAGCTAAATAAAAGATTCAAACTACTGAAGGCACTAACTACTGATAGGCATAGTTAGCAAATGAAAAGTTTTGATAGAGAACAAACAATGTATTTACCTTAATAGTGTTCAAAAGTCATTATATATATCAGTTCAAGACATCCAGTCTTACAAATTTACTCTATCTGGCGGACACACGTCCAGATCATCCGCTCTTAACATTCTGCCATCTCTCTCCCGACATCCACCACTGCTGGCGGCTCACCTGCAACTGCGCAACGCTATGCACTGTTCACATCCTACTGCCCACTACAATAGAGAATATTTCAACAATGCCAACTAACCACAGACTGCACACAGCACAGCCAGTGATTTCCATACAGAGCGCTACGTGGCATTACGAATATAAAAACCTAAACAGCCTGATTTTCATACAGAGCTCTACGTGGCGTTACCAATATAAAAACCTAAACAGCCTACTTACAATACTTACAGGATAACAATTATTGAAATATATGAAATAAAATCGTTATAACTTCTGAACGGTTTGCATTAGGACGTTCAAACGGCACGGTTGGCCACAGGGCATGATGGGAATTAGTAAACACATTATGTTTTGTTTTAGCGACAAAGCCCACTTTCATTTGGATGGGTTCGTCAATAAGCAAAATTGGCACATTTGGGGGGCTGAGTATCCGCATTTCGTTATCGAGAAGTCTCTTCACCCTCAACGGGTGACTGTGTGGTATGCAGTATTCAGTCACAGAATAATCGGTGCGATAATCCTTGATGGTACGGTGACTACCGAATGGTACGTGAAGGTTTTGGAAGATGATTTCTTGCCCATTATCCAAAGTGACCCTGATTTCTACAAGATGTTGTTCATGCAAGACGGAGCTTGACCCAATCGAAACAGGAGAGTTTTTGATATCGTGGAGGAGCACTTTCGGGATCGCATTCTGGCTCTTGGTTACCCAGTGGCCGTTAGCAAGGGGCCTCGATTTGCCGCCGTATTCTCCGGACCCGAAAATATACGACTGGTTTTCGTAAGCTATATTAAAGACAAGGTGTACAAGAGTAAACTCAAAACCACTGCTGAGCTGAAAACAGCCGTTCTGGAGATCATCGATAGCAATGCTCTTCCGAGACTTCAGCGGGTCATGCAGAATTTCGCAATTCGTCTGCGCCGCAACATCGCCAATGGTTCAAATGTCTCTGAGCACTATGGGACTTAACTTCTGAGGTCATCAGTCCCGTAGAACTTAGAACTACTTAAACCTAACTAACCTAAGGACATCACACACATCCATGCCCGAGGCAGGATTCGAACCTGCGACTGTAGCGGTAGCGCGGTGCCAGGCTGTAGCGCCTAGAACCGCTCGACCACCCTGGCCGGTCATCGCCAATGATGGTAGGCATATCGAACATGTCATTACATAAATTCGAATATCTCTAGTGACGTTTACATGTTGAATAAAGTGTATGCACGCCGTAGTTTGTAACTAATTTACGTTATTTTTTCATATAGTTCGACAATTCTGACCTGTGCGTTGGTTTATGCAGAACAGTTAAATCATGATGCGTTCAGCTACCTAAAAGTGATAGATATGTCTGTTCAATGTATAAGCATTCTACAAAAATTTATCTATTAATGAAAGCACTGCATATTCTTTTTTCAGAAACTTGCTCTTTGTGCAACGTGTGCTTTAGATACCGTATTCAACTGTTAAGCAATACATTGGCCGTCTGTTGTGCATATTAAATGTGTCGTGAAGCAAAACTGTAAATTCAGTGAAATAATGAAAAATAAATCTAATTAAATGCGAAAAATAACTAATTGTGAACTCAGTGAAGACTATTTAACTGAACTCAGTACTGAAGTACACTATGAAAATAGTATTACACTAAAGTAATTTCTGATTTGAAATGCGTACAAAAATAAAACTCTGCTTTATGCAGAAGAAAAATAACTGTCTGAGATTACCAACACTGTTCAGTATAAACTGATCGGCTTGCTTAGCACAGCACCTGATAATTCTGACTACAAACTGTTTTTTCAAAAAATGTAAAGTGAGATCTGCCCTGAAATAAAAGTATCTTACCTCATTACCTCATGCTCAGGATGTTGACTCGTGTCTGGTGTACTGACGTTCTCGAAGGCAAACAGACATCAGCAGATGCAGCGATTAAAGAAAAAATAAGGTACTCACTACATTAATTTTTTTGTATACCAGAACAATATGTGGTTTCGTGTGGCTTAAGGTGCAATGCACACGCGACAAAATATTAAAAAATTTTCGAAGGTTGATGGAGAACGGTTCCACTGTAATAAAAGTCGTTCTTGAAAAATTAAACTCTGATTATTGTCAAAAGATAACACAAAACATAAGAAGAGCCTAACAATTACAAAATTCTCTCAATGTAAAATCTACAGACATTACAATCATTTGTGTTATTTGTGACGTATGAAAACAAAAAGATCATATTAACACTAATCATGAATGTTATTAGTCATCTGAGGGACAAACATTTCTTTTTGCGCATGCTCTTGTTAACATGAAACATTTCTGCAAAAAATCGTCTCCATCAATAGATTCAATAACACATGTTTCCAAAAAAGTTTTCATCTCCATAATAAAATATTCCAGACAATTTCTCTCAGAATCACAAATATTAAAACTCCTTCTTTAAAAACTCAACTACCTGCTACTACGACTCAAAAAGAATACCCCAGCGCAGCACAACTGATAGGCGAAAAAGCGAACCACAGATAAAATTAAACACAGAGCAGAGATCTTATTCACTACTCGTGCTCATTGATTTTTGCCTCTGTTCGGTAACGATGAATTATTTACAAGCGCAGAATACATATGAAAACATTGCAAATGATACATCATGCACTGCGATTAGTGTCTCCACGCTGATAAGAACACATTGTCGACCAAGCACTACATTCATTCTGTTGCCGCGTGGTAGTGTAATGGGCAGCCGAAAATGATGTGGTCTGTGTCCTCCTCTGCGACGTTGTCACGTAGAGGTGAGTCAATCACTTGCACCCTGTAGAGGTGCCGTCGGAACAGCGTATACCTTCTTCATTGTTAGTACTACAGGCATCTCTTGTTGTACCGCAACGATATAACCTTCTGCCGCATGTCTTGCAGTAGGTCTGGGAAAGGGACACATTCGCAAGCACTTCTCCCTTGGTAGATGACCCTCTTAGGAAGAGCGTCGACATTTTCATTCCACCTGATTCCATGGTCACCCTTTACCCACATCATGGTGAGTATCTTTTTTCAGTCCAATTTACTGGCAATTGCGGCAAACAATACTGCCAGTACAACTGCAAATATTAGTGAGAATTATTTTCTACGTACATAAGACCACAAATTCAGTCTTTGATTTGTCAGATCTTTAAATCTTCTTCTTGTAGATAACGAAGTATCGAACTGTTAATTCTGGGGTTGTGTTCACTCATTATCGTTTTAATATTTGTTAGCTGTCGTGACGCCGTAGTGCTGCAGTGCAGTGTATGAACTGGCATACCAAGTAATAGTGTGTATTACTGACGACAAGGTTTCTGTCAGGATAATGACTTTATCTTGATCTGAGCTGTCAGCGTATTTAATGCCCTCTAGTATTGCGGTGAGCTGCGTTGTAAGTACCGGGGGCTTCAGGAGGGTGCTGAATTTGGGCTCTCCGGTGTCTCTGTTTGTCATAATATGTGCTTTCAATGCTATGTGCAGTACAGGATCAATCTGTGTAGAGACAGTGCGCATATTTCCAACAGCTTAAATAATCTTGTAACAGTTCGAGCACACATTAGGTTTCATGCGTGGTGTATCCGTTCGAATATCTATATGTTTTATGGTATTCCTGTAATCTGTAGCGCCCGCTGTTATTCTGTACATGCATAAAAGATACGACGTATAGGGTGAGCAGCAAACTGCGACTGTTTGCTGCCGACGCTGTAGTGTACGGGAAAAGTGTCACCTGTTGGAAAAGAGAAGGTGACTTGAACAGAATTTCTGTATCGTATGATGAATGGCAGCTTGCTGTAAATGTGGAGTCAATGCAGGCGAATAGGGATAAAGTCATGTAATATTCGAATATAGTATTAGCGGTGTGCTACTTCATACAGTCACGTCAATTAAACAATTAATCGTAATGTTGCTAAATGAGGTGAAATGGAGCAAGCACGTAAAGTCGTTTGGAGGGAATGCGACTGGTCGAATTCGGTTTACTGCGAAAATTCTGGAAAAATGTACATAATCTGTAAAGGGGGCGGCGTACAGAACACTTATTGAACCCATTCTTGCCGCGCGGTTAGAGGCGCCGTGTCATGGATTGCGCGGCCGCTCTCGCTAGAGGTTTGAGTCCTCCCTCGGGCATGGGTATGTGTGTTGGTCTTAGCATAAGCTAGTTTAAGTAGTGTGAAAGTCTAGGGACCGATGACCTCAGCAGTTTGGTCCCTCAGGAATTCACACACATTTGAACATTTGAACACCCATTCTTGAGTATTTATTGAGTGCTTGAGACCGGATGAAGGAAGACGCCGACTCAATACAGAGGCGTGCTGCTGCCTAAGCGGGAGAACGCCTACTTTTCGCGAAACAATATTAAGAAACAAAGTTAATGAGGCTATTGTAACAATTCGTCGACGTATTGTCTATCGGCTTCGCTTCTCCGGTCGACGTTTGACGATTTCCCTGACATTTCGCCAGCACGAGGGACTGACGCTGTCGAAAATTTGCATTGCATTACCGATGGTGGGTCAGAGTCGAGTCCGCAGCAAGAGATCATATACACCTGTAGGTCCAAAGTCTGAGGGCTTTACGTGGTCATTAGAGGATGGATCTCCCCTTCCACTTAGCACGGAATCCAGGATCTGTTCACATCGAGGATTTCTTCCTTCTTGTTAAATTTCAATCTTTCGACTCATTGTTGTCATGAGAGTTCAGTCTCGTAATATTAAACGACATAGACTGAAGCCAGTGACCATAGGTAAGATTAATACGCTTCTCCTCAAAATATTTGGGGAATTTGACTTTGGGCGTCTGCCGTACTTCATTGAACTGTAATTGAGGACTGATATGTAACGAAGTTATACGTTTATCTTTCACTAATTAAGTACACAACAAACTATTTTGGCATCCTCGATCCTTTACATGCAAAGAACTGAAATGTCCGACAGCTGTCGAACAGAAACGGAAAACAATCATTCACCCCGTCACCTTGGATGCCTTTCACTGGATTCTGAGAGCTTCACTAACGTGCATGCCCTCTGTGAGCGTTTATCACTGTCTGACACCTAAGTGACATGGTCTGCATAAGTGTACAGGTGTCATACTGTCGTATCTGTTCCGATCATTCACTGAGAGCCCATGAGAGTCCTTGGAGTGTGTTGAATCCTGCCTAGTCGTCGAATATGAGGTGTCCAGGAAACCTGCTTTCTCGCATCGTTAGACAACAATTCAAGCAAACCGTATCAATGAGTTTTATTATGAAATGAACAATGGTAATACTTAACTTTGACAATAACACAGAAGTGTCGCAAGCGAAGGACGACATGCAAGTAATAGATCTCTTCAGTACATCCAGTTCTCAATTCGCTGGTCTTGAAGTGCCTAATCTTGATGCTGCTGTATAAGCTGGCCGCGACCAGTCGGCCTGGCGCCTACTTCCGCTTCGCATAGAGGCCGCTGCCGTGACGTTGTCGTCCGGAAGAGGGGTATGTCAGCATGTGTTGGCTGATGTCTTCTTCACAGGCCTCTCTGCTCTCTCGTTTCCGACTGGCGTGGCGGCGCTTAACTTTACACCGTAACAGAGTGTCTGTGGTGGAACAGGATGACAATGAACAGATCTGCCAAACATATCCCACACATTTAAGACGGGGTTTAGGCCGGGAATCACGGCGTGTCATTTCATTACTTCAATGTAGTCTTCGTAAGACACCCGTACTGACGCCACATTGATGTTAGAAGGAATTCAGAGTCACCACCATAGGCAGCAGCCACTACATCGTCCAACAAGGTCTGTTCGCTGTACTGCTGGGCGATAACGCAACCATAGACAACGGCAAGATCCGTATATCTGTCAACACTGAAGCTTCCACACGCAGACCCATGCTGGATAACATCTGGCAAGTAGCGCACGTTAACACGGCCATCACATGGGAGGATATCTGAACTCGTCTGTATACAATACGTATAGCCAGTGACAAAGCTGACAATCGACATGGAAACGGCAGAACTGAACGCGAGATGCAAGTTATGGTCGTGTCAAGCGATACCGTCGAACAGGACATCTGGGTCGTAAGATCCTTTCTCGTAACCTGTTCATTACAATCTGATCAGACACAGTGGCCTGAGTGGTCCTTCTGAGATCGTCTTGTGGTTCTCTGGCAGTAACCAACCGTATGACGTCTCAACGCAGAGATTGTCAGATCTCGGTCTCCACATGGGGTTGTAATGGTCGGCGACCTTGTCCAGCTCGCCATGTGTACTGACCTGCCTCGCTGCAGCGTGTCCAGAACCTATGGATCACACATGGTAAGGCACTGGAATCTACGGCAGCACAGCCGATATGCCACCCTTTTTTGGGTCAATTAGACTGCCCGTGCAACGCTACTGTTCTAAATGCAAGTAACACCTAGTGCTGAGATGTTTAGGACAGGTGGTAGGGACAGAGCATCGAGTGACATTATACTGAGTGCACTATCCGAAAATTACCTCAAGCAATTAAACAGAGAACCGACTCGTGGAGATAACATCTTGGACCTACTGATAACAAACAGACCCGAACTTTTCGGCTCTGTAAGCGCAGAACAGGGAATCAATGATTATAAGGCCGTTGCGGCATCCCTGAATATGGAAGTAAACAGGAATATAAAAGAAGGGAGGAAGGTTTATCTGTTTAGCAAGAGTAATAGGAGGCAGATATCAGACTACCTAACAGATCAAAACGAAAATTTCTGTTCCGACACTGAGTGTATATGGAAAAAGTTCAAGGCAATCGTACAATGCGTTTCAGACAGGTACGTGCCGAGTAAAACTGTAAGGGACGGGAAAAACCCACTGTGGTTCAACAACAAAGTTAGGAAACTACGGCGATAGCAAAGAGAGCTTCACTGCAAATTTAAAGGCAGTCAAAACCTCTCAGACAAACTGAAGCTAAACGATGTCAAAGACGCGTAAGGAGGGCTATGCGTGAAGCGTTCAGTGAATTCGAAAGTAAAATTCTATGTACCGACTTGACAGAAAATTCTAGGAAGTTCTGGTCTTATGTTAAATCAGTAAGTGGATCGGAACAGCGTATCCAGATACTCTGGGATGATAATGGCATTGGAACAGAGGATGACACGCGCAAAGCTGAAATACTAAATAACTTTTTCCAAAGCTGTGTCACAGAGGAAGATCGCACTGCAGTTCCTTCTCTAAATCCTCGCACGAACGTAAAAAAAGCTCACATCGAAATAAGTTTCGAAGGAATAGAAAAGCAACTGAAATCACTCAACAGAGGAAAGTCCACTGGACCTGACGGGATACCAATTCGGTTCTACACAGAGTACGTGAAAGAACTTGCCCCCCTTCTAACACCCGCGTACCGCAAGTCTCTAGAGGAACGGAAGGTTACAAATGATTGGAAAAGAGCACAGGTAGTTCCAGTTTTCAAGAAGGGTCGTCAAGCAGATGCGCAAAAATGTAGGCGTATATCTCTGACATCGATCTGTTGTAGAATTTTAGAACATGTTTTTTGCTTGCGTATCATGTCGTTTCTGGAGACCCAGAATCTACTCTGGAGGAATCAACATGGATTCCGGAAACAGCGATCGTGTGAGACCCAACTCGCTTTATTTGTTCATGAGACCGAGAAAATATTAGATACAGGCTCCCAGGTAGATGCCATTTTCCTTTACTTCCGGAAGGCGTTCGATACATTTCCGCACTGTGGCCTGATAAACAAAGTAAGAGCCTACGGAATATCAGACCAGCTCTGTGGCTGGATTGAAGAGTTTTTAGCAAACAGAACACAGCATGTTGTTCTCAACGGAGAGACGTCTACAGACGTTAAAGTAACCTCTGGCGTGCCGCAGGGAAGTGTTGTGGGACCACTGATTTTCACAATATATATAAATGACCTAGTAGATAGTGTCGGAAGTTCCACGCGGCTGTAGTATACAGAGAAGTAGTAGCATTAGGAAATTGCAGCAAAATGCAGGAAGATCTGCAGCGGATAGGCACTTGGTTCAGGGAGTGGCAACTGACACTTAACATAGACAAATTTAATGTATTAAGAATACATAGAAAGAAAGATCCTTTATTGTATGATTATATGATAGCGGAACAAATACTGGTAGCAGTTCCTTCTGTAAAATATCTGGGAGTATTCGTACGGAACGATTTGAAGTGGAATGATCATATAAAATTAATTGTTGGTAAGGAGGGTGCCAGGTTGAGATTCATTGGGAGAGTCCTTAGAAAATGTAGTCCATCAACAAGGCAGGTGGCTTACAAAACACTCGTTCGACCTATACTTGAGTATTGCTCGTCAGTGTGGGATACGTACCAGGTCGGGTTGACAGAGGAGATAGAGAAGATCCAAAGAAGAGCGGTGCGTTTCGTCACCGGGTTATTTGGTAAGAGTGATAGCGTTACGGAGATATTTGGCAAACTCAAGTGGCAGACTCTGCAAGAGAAGCGCTCTGCATCGCGGTGTAGCTTGCTGTCCAGGTTTCGAGAGGGTGCGTTTCTGGATGAGGTATCGAATATATTGTTTCACCCTACTTATACCTCCCGAGGAGATCACGAATGTAAAACTAGAGAGATTCGAGCGCGCAAGGAAGCTTTCCGGCATCGTTCTTCCCGCGAACCATACGCGACTGGAACAGGAAAGGGAGGTAATGACAGTGGCACGTAAAGTGCCCTCCGCCACACACCGTTGGGTGGCTTGCTGAGTATAAATATGTAGATGTAGATTTAGAACAGCATTAAGTTGTCGCACAGCATGTGCTTGGTTGAATACAACTCCCAAAATGGTTCAAATGGCTCTGAGCACTATGGGACGTAACTTCTGAGGTCAGCAGTCCCCTAGAACTTAGAACTACTTAAACCTAACTAACCTAAGGACATCACACACATCCATGCCCGAGGCAGGATTTGAACCTTCGACCGTAGCGGTCGAGCGGTTCCTAACTGTAGCGCCTAGAACCGCTCGGCCACTCCGGCCGGCTTACAACGCCCACAAATGACAATTGACATCTGTGTACTTCACTATAAAATACTGGGCCACTGGTACTCACTCACTTTTGAGGGATCACCTGACATTGTAATGCAAAACACAGCCAATAGATGGCAATTGATTTTAATTGTTGACTTCACTGAAAGCGAAGATCTCAAGCCATGGAATAAGACCACAAGTATGGCCTGTATCAAAACAGATTTAGAATACCGGACGTTGATACGAGTGGTCCCCTAATTCTTTTGAGCAGTGAATTTAGTGATACTTTACAATACGACGAGCTACATGTTCGTTCTGACGGATAACCGGGAAGACACATCCTCCGCTAAGTGGTGAGTCTCCTCGCGGTTGCGTCGCATTCCCACGGCACTTGATGGGCTCCGTTTGATGTACGCCCCGCTGCAGGCTGAGATGAAAGCCGGCGGTTCTCGAGAGCAGACCTCACGCACAGCAGACGCCGCTACAGATTGCAGGCTCGTTCCGCTCCGCTGGGTGCCGGAATCCTCAGCTCTGCGGCGTCGTGCCTCGCCTGCGCTGTCTCCGGCAAGTAGAAAGTGGCCGACGGGCGGCTTGGCCACGCGTAGCACGCAAGGGAAGGCACGCCGCCCTTGCTAAAGCGACTGTGCTGCAAAGAAGCCCGACACGCTACTGTTATAATTGCCAATAACATCTGATGCTGAGGTGCGAAACGAGCTAAACCAATGATATTTGTTAACTTCTCAATTCTGGCATATCTATCTGATCAGAAATATCCGGACACCACTACGTAATGCGGATTTGACCAAAAGACATAATTAGAGGTAGAGAGGCTGGTATAGCAGTGTTGCCAGTAGAGAAGCAGTAAAAGCAGAACGGATCGGTCAGTAGAGCTCAGTGATTTCGAAAGTGAACTAGTAGATGGTTGTGACCTGAGTACGAAATGCATCAGGGAGAGTTCGCCACTTTTAAAGCTGTGCAAATCGACTGTTGGCGATATGACTGTTAAGTGGAAATGCGAAGGAAGAATAAAAGTTAAAACAATACCAGGCAGACCTCATGTACTGACGTGGCAGTCAGCAAACGTCGAGCATTGCTTGTGGTAAAAAATTGCATGAAGTCAGTATAAGGAAACACTTGTAGTTTCTAATGTGCTAACAGCAGTCTATCTAGCACCATGACTGTGCGTAGGGTGTTAAAAAGAATGGGGTACAGTGACCCAGCAGCTCCTCAAAGGCCATACATGTCTTGAGCCAATACTTAGTGACTCTTGAGATAGTGTAAAGAGAGACGACACTGGACAGTGGATTACTGGGAATGAGTATTTTGGAGTGATGAATCACGTCATACCTTGTGGCAGTCCGAAGGAAGGGCTAGGGTTTGGCATATGCCTGGCGAACATTATCTGACGTTATGTGCAGTGCCTGAAGTGAAGTACGGAGGAGATGGAGTTATGGCATGGGCGTGTTTTTCGTGCTTAGGGTGCGCTCCTCTTATTGCGTTTAAGAAAACGATAAATGCACAACGAAGGGAATACGGTTTATAGCATTGTGTACTGCATACAGTAGAGGAACAGTTCGGAGGCCATGATTATTTCCATCAGCTTGTCACTGTACCCTGTCTTAAAGCAGCATCAGTGAGGCAATGGTTCGTGGAAAATAATATTCTTCAAATGGGGGTGGCCTCCCCGGATTGCCGTATTATTATTATTCTCGTGTAAGAAACATACATAAAACGCAGTTTATATAATTGTTGATAGATCAACAGAGTTTTATAATCTTTGACCAATATTTGACCACTTCCTGTGCATTTTCTGTTGCGTGGTGAAGATCTTCTTCTGTGCAGGTAGCTGGAAACAGTCGACACTGAAACACATGTTGAGCAGTCTGTTCTTCCCCGCAGTCACGTTGGGTTTTATTTTCTTCAATGCATCCCCATTCTGCCAGATTAACCGGTGATCTGTCCACTCCTTATCTCAGCCTGTTCGAGGACTCGCAGATTGGCCAATTCTTATCATGACAAGGGGGTAAAGATTCTAAAAACCTTTTCCAACAAGGAGGGTGGGATGTCTCAGCCCTCCATAATTGCAGACTGGCTTCTTCATCAGTGGTTGTTAGTTTCTCCGATGTTCTGAGAAAACCTTTCCTTGATCTTAGTCGTCGTGGATAGGGTTGTTGCCATGCATGGGTTTTTTCCTGGTCCAGCTTCGTTCTATCCCAGTTTGCTGCTATTTCTATTCGAACAGGAGGAGGTGCAATTCCTGCAAGGTGGTAAAGTCATTCGACTGGAGCTGACTTCAAGCAGCCCGTTGTAATTCTGCATGTGTCGTTTTGGGCAATATCCGCCTGTTTGGCATGTGCTGACTTATACCAAGCACGACAAGCATACCCTGCAGCGGAGTAGCACAAAGGCATTGCAAAAGTCGTATGGTTTCGCCTTGACAGCCCCACGTGATCCGGCCAGTTTCCTCAGCAAGTTTTCCTGGTGAAAACATTTGATTTGAAATTCATGCAGTGTCTTTTGAACGTTAGAGATCTGTGAAGTATTATTCCTAGGTAATTTGGAGTGTCACATTGTTCCAGTTTAACCATTGACCATTATGTCTTTAACTTACGGGCAGTTTCCCTATTTCTCAGAGGGAAAGCACACTTATGTGTCTTTTATGAGTTTGGTTTAAGCTTTTTCATTCTGTAATATTCCAGAGATGAACCCAATGGAACACTTTCGGGATGAGTTAGAACGTCGACTTCGGTTCAGACCCTAGCGTCCAATATCACTACATTTTTTGGTTTCGGTTGCTTCTATTCCTCCACAGACATTCAGATATCTCATTGATAGTGTCTCCGGCAGAGCTGAATCCGTAGTACAGGCGAAAAGTGGGTACTTCCTATATTAATGCCCAGTGATAGGTGTCTGGATGATGTGTAGATAGTGTAATATGTAGCATAGAGAAAACTTCAGAAGTAAAAGTACCTTCAAGGGTAAGTCAAGGGAGTGTGGTATGATCATTAGTGTTAATTATACAGGGTGATTCAGGTGCATCTACCGATGGTGTATTATGCAGTCTGCAATGTTCCATCTGCCCTTCAAAAACTATGCGCGTCATTGTCATATTCTCTCGGTCGTTGTAGCCAAACTATTAGTCCTACAGAAAAAATGAATGGGACCTTTGTGTAGGAAATTTAATGCAATTCCTTTTTGTACCGGGATACGTTTCCGTTAGAGGCCATAGTTTTCGAGTTATTCGAGAATAACATACAAAAGTGGCTTTCAAACGCACCTCTACTCCCACAGTCAGCCCCTACAGATAAAGGCTTTTATTATGTTGTCCATGGAATTCCCTCCTACCAGAGTACAAAATTTTGCGACTGCCCGTATTGCTTCACACATTTAACCTTCTTTGGTCTTCGTTGACTGGGCTTAGTCGAGAACTCACAAAACGTAAAACTGATGTTTGCGTAAATTTTAACTAACATTTTTTTTTTAAATTTTAACAGCATAAACTAAACAATTACATCGTTGAGGTTGTATTTGTCAAGCCTTCTGACAACGAAATCACTGAGATTATAACGATGAAGTTTGGGTCGAATTGTCAACGTTATTAGTTGTAGCGTAACGTTTACAAAAGTCGTTTTTCTTTCATTATTGTCATAGGCAAGTTTAAATTAACAGTGTTAACGAAACAGAAGACTATGCTGGTGGCTTGGCAGCCCAATCAAAACAGGGTGAATTTCGTGAATCGTTCGTCTAGTCGGAATTTTTGTACAGTGGTAGGAGGGGTGGCCAAAAAGACGTACTAGAAATACTAGAAACCCTGTTGGTGGAGGTGCGCTTGGATGTCACTTTTGTACGTTTCTCTTGATTAACTCGAAAACCGTGGCCTCCAGCGAAATCATATCTCAGTACAAAATTTAACTACATTGTGTTCCGTTGTGTTCCCTTTCCCCCCTTCTTGCAGCGGTGTACCGTAGGTCTCTAGAAGAGCGTAGCGTTCCAAAGAATTGGAAAAGGGCAGAGGTCATCCCCGTTTTCAAGAAGGGACGTCGAACAGATGTGCAGAACTGTAGACCTATATCTCCAACGTCGATCAGTTGTAGAATTTTGGAACACGTATTGTGTTCGAGTATAATGACTGTTCTGGAGACTAGAAATCTACTCAGTAGGAATCAGCATGGGTTTCGACAAAGACGGTCGTGTGAAACCCAGCTCGCGCTATTTGTCCACGAGACTCAGAGGGCCATAGACACGGGTTCACAGGTAGATGCCGTGTTTCTTGACTTCCGCAAGGCGTTCGATACAGTTCCCCACAGTCGTTTAATGAACAAAGTAAGAGCATATGGTCTATCAGACCAATTGTGTGATTGGATTGAAGAGTTCCTGGATAACAGAACGCAGCATGTCATTCTCAACGGATAGAAGTCTTCCGAAGTAAGAGTGATTTCAGGTGTGCCGCAGGGGAGTGTCATAGGACCGTTGCTATTCACAATATACATAAGAGTCCTTGTGGATGACATCGGAAGTTCACTGAGGCTTTTTGCAGATGATGCTGTGATGTATCGAGAGGTTGTACCAATGGAAAATTGTACTGAAATGCAGGAGGATCTGCAGCAAATTGACGCATGGTGCAGGGAACGGCAATTGAATCTCAATGTAGACAAATGTAATGTGCTGCGAATACATAGAAAGATAGATCCCTTATCATTTAGCTACAAAACAGAAGGTCAGCAACTGGAAGCAGTTAATTCCATAAATTATCTGGGAGTACGCATTAGGAGTGATTTAAAATGGAATGATCATATAAAGTTGATCGTCGGTAAAGCAGATGCCAGACTGAGATTCATTGGAAGAATCCTAAGGAAATGCAATCCGAAAACAAAGGAAGTAGCTTACAGTTCGCTTGTTCGCCCACTGCTTGAATACTGCTCAGCAGTGTGGGATCCGTACCAGATAGGGTTGATAGAAGAGATAGAGAAGATCCAACGGAGAGCAGCGCGCTTCGTTACAGGATCATTTAGTAATCGCGAAAGCGTTACTGAAATGATAGATAAACTCCAGTGGAAGACTCTGTAGGAGAGATGCTCAGTAGCTCGGTACGGGCTTTTGTTAAAGTTTCGAGAACATACCTTCACCGTAGAGTCAAGCAGTATATTGCTCCCTCCTACGTATATCTCGCGAAGAGGCCATGAGGATAAAATCAAAGAGATTAGAGCCCACACAGAAGCATACCGAAAATCTTTCTTTCCACGAACTATACGAGACTGGAATAGAAGGGAGAACCGATAGAGGTACTCAGGGTACCATCCGCCACACACCGTCAGGTGGTTTGCGGAGTATGGATGTAGATGTAGATGTAGATAAAAAGGTCCTGTTCATTTACTCTGTAGGACTAATAGTATGCACGTAGCTACCGAGAGAATATGAAAATATCGCACGTGGTTTCGAATGCCAGATATAACATTGATGGCTGCATAAAATGACATCGGTAGGGACAGCTGATGGACATTGTATGCGTGAGTGGATGAAGCTGCTGTATACATACGAGTTGCAACGCTAGAAAATTGTAGCGTAATCTAACTGACGAAAGCAGGAAATACGAGGGGCGTTCAGTAAGTAATATAACACATTTTCTTCTCGACCATTTTCGGATGAAATAATGTAGAATTTTTTGTGGGACATCATGGAATATTCTCCCTTCGGCACCGATAGCTTCACGAAGTTCCGATAGGTGGCGGCGCTATACGTAACCTTCAAAGTGGCGTCTGTAACGGAGGTCCGTTCCAAGCGGGGAGCTGTCACTGAGTTTCTTTTGACGGAAAACCAGAGCATCGTAGATATTTACAGGCGACTACAGAGTGACTACGGTGACATGTCAGTGGACAAATCCACGGTGAGTCGTTGAGAGAGACGTCAGTCATCATCGCAACGAAGTCGCGGAAAGTTCTCCGGACTCCCTCGTGCCGGCCGGCCACACACAGCTGTGAAATGTTAGTTGCCAAAAAACTGCAAACGAACATCTCCTTTCTTCTCAACAGGCCACACACAAATCTGTGCACCCGAGAGGAGCTCACAAAGCTTCATTGGTCTGTACTTCTTTAACAACCCGAATATCCTACCTTCCGACGCACTCCGCGGGAATGAATACGTGGATAATGAGGAGGTTATTGGAGCAGCAAGACGTTGGCTCCAACGTCGAACAGTAGAGTGGTACCATGCGGGCATACAGGCCCTTGCTGTAAGGTGACGTAGAGCCGTTGCGCTGAATGGAGATTATGTCGAAAACTAGGATTTTGTGGCCAAAAGAGTGGAGAATAATATGGATATTGGAACTGCGAATAAAACCAACCTGCTTTCAGATAAGTAGGAATGTCTGTAGAAGTATGTATGAAAATGGGAAAATTAAAGAGACCTTTGAGAAAAAGAGGACACCTATATGAATATCAAGGGCTCAGATGACATGCCTGTGCTAAGCAAAGAAGTGAAGGCTGGAAGTTGGAAGGAACGTATACAACGGAAATGAACTGGAAGAAAATTTTATAGAAAGGGAAGGGGGAGTAGATGACGACAGCGATGTTGGTCTGCAAGATCTTTTTCAGAAAAGCTCGCAGCGCCTGGAATACCTGTATTCGTTGTATCTGTGACGTTCGACTTTTTGATCATTGACTCTTTCACATCTCTCGCACAGCTATCCTCGTTGGCTGCACGGTTGTCACTTTTTCGAAGTCATTCTCAGTGGCAGGAACCCGAATCTCGAATAATCTCCTGCATTATATTAGAGAACGTAATAACATCTCCAGCTTCAGAACACAGTTAATGACATATCTAGGAAGCAAGAATAATGATTACAATAGTCCCTGTATGCACACGTTACCCCTATACATCCGTCTATCCAACCAGATGTTTCTCATTTCCCAAAATTCTTAGCAGGTGCATTCTCCTTAAATTTCCGTTCCCCAGAAGTAGCTGTATTGGAAAACATATATTTTGTAAACATATAAATTCTTTTTTTCATTCTGTCACTTGCATTATTATCATTTTATTATTATTATTATTATTATTACTGGCGGTATTGTAGAAATACTACCAGTATTAACTTTATGGGTTCATAGTCAGTATTGGTTCAAGAATCATAAAAGAAGGTTGTATACATAGAAGAATCCTGGAGATACTAACAGGTTTCAGACATTATATGATGGTAAGACAGATTTTAGGAACCAGGTTTTAAATTGTAAGACATTTCCAGGGGCAGATGTGGACTCTGAGCACAATCTATTGGTTATGAACCGTAGATTGTGAACTGAAGAAACTGCAAAAAGGTGGGAATTTAAGGAGATGGGACGTGGATAAACTGAAAGAACCAGAGGTTGAACTGCGTTTCAGGGAGAGCATAAGGGAACAAGTGACAGGAATGGGGGAAAGAAACACAGTAGAAGATGAAAGGGTAGCTCTGAGGAATGAAGTAATGAAGGCAGCAGAGGATCAAGTAGGTAAAAAGACGAGGGCTAGTAGAAATCCTTGGGTAACAGAAGAAATATTGAATTTAATTGATGAAAGAAGAAAATATAAAAATGCAGTAAATGAAGCAGGCAAAAAGGAATACAAACGTCTCAAAAATGAGATCCACAGAAAATGAAAATGGCTAAGAGGGATGGCTAGAGGACAAATTTAAAGATGTAGAGGCTTATCTCACTAGGGTCAAGATAGATACAGCCTACAGCAAAATTAAAGAGACCTTCGGAGAAAAGAGAACCACTTGTATGAACATCAAGAACTCAGATGGAAGCCCAGCTCTAAGCAAAGAAGGGAAAGTAGAAAGGTGGAAGGAGTATATAGAGGGTCTATACAAGGGCGATATACTTGAGGACAGTATTATGGAAATGGAAGAGGATGTAGATGAAAATGAAATGGGAGATACGATACTGAATGAAGAGTTTGACAAAGCACTGAAAGACCTGAGGCGAAACAAGACCCCAGTAGTAGATAACACTCCATTGGAACTACTGACAGCCTTGGGAGAGCCAGTCCTGACAAAACTCTATCATCTGTTGATCAAGACGTATGAGACTGGCGAAATAACCTCAGACTTCAAGAAGAATATAATAATTCCAATCCCAAAGAAATCAGGTGTTGACAGATGTGAAAATTACCGAACTATCAGTTTAATAAGTCACAGCTGCAAAATACTAACGCGAATTCTTTACACACGAATGGAAAAACCACTAGAAGCCGACCTCGGGGAAGATCAGTTTGGATTCCGTAGAAATGTTGGAACATGTGAGGCAATACTGACCTTACGATTTATCTTAGAAGAAATCTTAAGGAAAGGCAAACCTACGTTTCTAGCATTTGTAGCCTTAGAGAAAGCTTTTGACATTGTTGACTGGAATACTCTCTTTCAAATTCTAAAGGTGGCAGAGGTAAATACAGGGAGCGAAAAGCTATTTACAATTTGTACAGAAGCCAGATGGCAGTTATAAGAGTCGAGGGGCACGAAAGGGAAGCAGTGGTTGGGAAGGGAGTGAGACAGGGTTGTAGCCTCTCCCCGATGTTATTCAATCTGTATATTGAGCAAGCAGTAAAGGAAACAAAAGAAAAATTTGGAGTAGGAATTAAGATCCATGGAGAAGAAATAAAAACTTTGATGTTCGCCGATGCCATTGTAATTCCGTCAGAAACAGCAAAGGACTTGGGAGAGCAGTTGAACGAAATGGACAGTGTCTTTAAAGGAGGATATAAGATGAATATCAATAAAAGCAAAACGAGGATAATGGAATGTAGTCGAATTAAGTATGGTGATGCTGAGGGAATTAGATTAGGAAATGAGACACTTATAGTAGTGAAGGAGTTGTGCTATTTGGGGAGCAAAATAACTGATGATGGTCGAAGTAGAGAGGATATAAAATATAGACTTGCAATGGCAAGGAAAGCGTTTCTGAAGAAGAGAAATTTGTTAACATTGACTATAGATTTAAGCGTCAGGAAGGCGTTTCTGAAAGTATTTGTATGGAGTGTAGGCATGTATGGAAGTGAAACATGGACGATAAATAGTTTAAACAAGAAGAGAATAGAAGCTTTCGAAATGTGGTGCTGTAGAAGAATGCTGAAGATTAGATGGGTAGATCACATAACTAATGAGGAGGTATTGAATAGAATTGGGGAGAAGAGGAGTTTATGGCACAACTTGACTAGAAGAAGGGACCGGTTGGTAGGAAATGTTCTGAGGCATCAGGGGATCACAAATTTAGTACTGGAGGGCAGCGTGGAGGGTAAGAGTCGTATAGGGAGACCAAGAGATGAATACACTAAGCAGATTCTGAAGTATGTAGATTGCAGTAAGTACTGGAAGATGAAGAAGCTTTCACAGGATAGAGTTGCATAGAGAGCTGCATCAAACCAGTCTCAGGACTGAAGACCAGAACAACAATAACAGTCAGTATTGTTTACTCACATCCTCACTACAGACTCTAAGATCATTTTATTACTATTTACCTTAAAATTGATATTTCTTTGGTAACTATGGTGTAAAAAAGTACTGCGAACCTAAAACAGAAAAAAACTTTGATAGTTGTAAACAAGTCGACACAAGTTTCATATTTGTATCTTACTTCTAGCCCGAGTTATCAATTTATGTAATCAGGCAAAGTCATTTCGGACACCTAGTATATGCGCGGTACCTCAACAACTAGAGTTGATAAACGTGCCAATATGATTATGCATGCTTCATATTTTTGTCAAATTTATCCCATAAAATTTTGTCTGCAAATTGTTCTATGATATTTGGAGGATGATTACGAGAGTACAAGAGAGTACAGTAATTATAAAATGTGTTCGAATAAAACTAGGCGTACGACCAAAAGTAAACTGTAGGAAACAATAAAAACTGTATTTGTATTAATATCATGTAGATTAGCGGCCAGGTTGTAGTAGTAATGATAGTCTCCTGGTAACGTTAATTCTTACTGAACTTGCCTAGTGCAAATTTTTTTTTTTGTACAGTATATTGCTTTGAACAAAGTACAATTTATTATTGTGAGCATCGTAAATATAAGTTTAAACCACACTGTATAGTGAATCAGACGTAATTTTTTAACAGTTATGATGCCTTTGTACGGTACCACTCACTACTTTTCTTTTTATGTGCTAACAGTGGCAGCTTTGTCTCTATGATTTCTATTTTGTAATTAAAATTACCATTAAACCATGCTATTAGCTCTTCTGATCTTTTTTTCTGTTCGAAGGAATTGGAAACTAAGTAACAGAAATGTAAATGGAGACAAAGACAGAAGGCCATAAATGAATAAAATTAACTAAATGGTTAAGTGGAGTTCCTACAACTTTCCCATTGCGGGAATCAATGCTGTACAGTTTTCCTTGGTTTTTGCCTTGAAACGAACAACCCAAAGCACAACACTGAGGCATTATTCTACTTAAAACTTCGAAGATACACAACACTTTCCATGCTTCACACGTAACACTTGGACACAAAATGGCTGCTAATGTCACAAGACGGTGGCAAACGCAGGGGAAAAGGATGCCCGTACTTTCTTTTATACAGAGCTTTAAGAGCCGGTGGAGGTGTGGCGAAACGGTGGCACAGCCACTGAATTCGCTAGATCCCTCGCAACCACTATCGGCGTCTAACGGATACTTGCAGTTCCGTTGCTGTGACGCCAATGAGGTGATATCGATATTTGATATCACAGAAGGAATACACAATAGGACTCCTCCACCGAGATTAAGGACTGTCCAATACAATTGAAAGAAAACAGCCCTCGGTCACTAATTTTCAACGAATTAACCGGGTTTCAACACTGCTATGAGTGTCTTAAAAATTAGTGACCGAGGGCTGTTTTCTTTCGTGTGTAACTATTCACGGTCTCTGAACGTGCAGCCATGAACAAAATTTTACTGTCCAATACCAGAAATCCGGCCATCCTGATTTAGGTTTTCCGTGATTTCCCTAAATCACTTCAGGCGAATGCCGGGATGGTTCCTTTGAAGGGGCACGGCCGACTTCCTGATCCGATGAGACCGATGACCTAGCTGTCTGGTCTCCTTCCCCCAAAAAAACCAATCCAATCCCAGAAGAAATGGGAGTCGATATCGAAGACATAGAGAATCCAGTAACAGATCCAGCGTTCAACAGGACTCTCAAACACCAATGATCAAATAAGATCGAGTATCTAAGATGACTGGAGGAAGAGGCAGCCAAACAGCTACTCTAGTTGTATTGTTGAATTTATCAGTCTGGAGACATACCGTTAGCTTTCGGAGAAATATCACCCACTCATAGTAGCAAGGGTAGTTAAGTGCGAGGACTATGACAAAATCAAATTAACGGCTCATGGATCTAAACTACTGACAAAAATAATGCACAGAAGAATGGAAAATGAACTAAAGATGTGATAGATAACGATGCGTTTTGCCTTGGGGTAGGCAAAGGCAGCAGAGAAGCAGTTCAGCCCTTGCGCTTGATAATGGAAGCAATACTTAAGGAACATTAGATTTGTTCGTAACATTTGTCGATCAGGGAAAAGTGTTCAACAACGTAAAATTGAAACTTCATGACAGATTAAAACTGTGTGCCGGACTGAGACTCGAACTCGGGACACAGGTCTTGTGTTCTAGTCTCGGTCCGCCACACAGTTTTAATCTGTCAGAAAGTTTCATATCAGCGCACACTCCGTTGCAGAGTGAAAATATCATTATGGAACGCAAAGTTGTGCAAAACTTCGAAATTTGCATGAAAATACGTGTGGACTGTAGGGACAGACAGGTGATATACAATGTGTACAAGAACCGAAAGGGAAAAATAAGACTGGAAGGCCAAGAACAAAGTGCTCGGATAACATATGATCTAAAAGAGGCATCTATTATTTCGACTGTAATATTCAAACTGTATAGAGTGGTGAGAAACAATGTGAAAACCTTATAAGGATGTTACAGGGTGGGTTGTGCTGAGAAAGAATTGTTAAGAAAAAAAATGAATACCTTGCCCCGTTTCAAGTTAATTATCACTGGAGTGGGGCAATCAGTCTGCCCAAGCGGCCTGCCAGATACAATTACTGTCAGTTGTTCTCATAGCTTTGATGACATCTAAAGAGATTGTTAAGCCTTTGCGTCAGATTCGATCCTTCGTGCAATGCCATTTCCAGTTTTTGTATCGCTCTCGTGTACGGTTTTAGGAAAGCAACCGAAGAACACGATTTGGCGACACCGTCTCTGGCGGGCCGCTTGAATTTGCGTGCTTAACATCCTCATTGGCTAACTTCAAATCTAATTAACTCGTTAACGACGCAACGTATAGAATTTTTTTCTTAGCAGTTATTTATGAGCAGAGAGTACCCCTCAACACCCTTACAAGTTTTCATACTGTTTCTGACGACACTGTGTATCGAAGAAGTCAGGACGAAAAGAAGAGATTAAAATTCAAATTGATATTATAACAACTTTCGCTAATGTTATTCCTATCTTCAGCAAAATGAGGAATAATTGAAGGACTTGTTGAATTAAATGAAGAGTGTAAAGAGCGCAGACTATGGATTATGAGTAAATGGAAGAAAGACGAGACTAAGGACGAACTGCTTGGATGAAATTAGCAATAAACATACCAAACTAGGGGATTAAGAAGCACACGAAGTGAAAGTATTTTGTTACCTTGGAAGCAAATTAACACATTACAGATAAAGCGTCCGTAGCTCGTGGTCGTGCAGTAGCGTTCTCGCTTCCCGCGCCCGGGTTCCCGGGTTCGATTCCCGGCGGGGTCAGGGATTTTCTCTACCTCGTGATGACTGGGTGTTGTGTGATGTCCTTAGGTTAGTTAGGTTTAAGTAGCTCTAAGTTCTAGGGGACTGATGACCATAGATGTTAAGTCCCATAGTGCTCAGAGCCATTTGAAATATTTGAACAGATAAAGCAAGAAGGGTGTAAACAGCAGACCATGACAGGCAAAACTGGCAATGTTAGTTAAAAATAGCATAATAGCATCAGAAATCGGTCTCAGTTTTAGAAAAAATTTTGAGAATGCTCGATGGGGTGGGAGTACAGAATTGTGTTCGGAAACAAGAGAATTATAGCGTTTGGGCTTCATGGATCGATAAGAAATGAGGAGTTTCTCCACAGAATCGTCAAGGAAAAGAATTTACGGTGAACGTTGGAAAGAAGAAGATACAGGATGACAGGGCACACGTTAAGGCATCTACGAATATATTCCACGGTACTAGAGGGTGCTGTAGAGGGTAAAAACCGAAGAGGAAGACAGAGATTGAAGTATATCAACAAATAATTAAGGACGTTGGGTACAAATAGCTGCTAATCTGAGAGATAAAGAAGTTTCCATGGCATCAACCCAGTCAGAAGGCTAAGAGGTGATGATGTGGAAAAACAATCGATAATGGATATTATCATCATATCCATAGCTTTCGAAGACGTTGATTAATCTGCTGACAGTGCCGATGACATCTCGCTCCTACTGGCTCGTATGTATACGGAAGGGCTGATGCGTCAAAGTAATAGAATTTTATAAGTAATATGCGACTTTGGAAGAGAGGCCTCAAAAACAAGCAGAAATGTCAGGTACTTTCTCTGTGGAGTTTCGGCAGATGTACGCAAATTCTTTTTGTAATGAGTAGCTGGAGTCAGTCCAAAAAATTTATGCTGATCGCATCTTAACATGAAACACCTGGTGTCAACGGAAAAAGTCTGCATGTTTTTCGTTACAAATAAAAAGATATTTAGAGCGGAATCTTCCTTACTTTCCGATATAGGACTCACATTTCAATCTAATGCGACGTTCATTTTATCGATACATATTAACAGCGACAGTAATTCATGAAGAATACCAGTAGTCCGTCAGCGACTGTGTAGCACTGTTGCAGGCCAATAGTGGTCAGGGACGGCCGGGAGGGGCGGGGGGGGGGGGGGGTTAGTACTGGTTATTCTTCATATTTTACTGTCACTGTTAAACGTATCCACAAGAATAACATCGCGCTATACTAACACGGGAATGGTGTACCAAATGGCCACGTAAAATTCTCTTTTAAAAGTCATTTAGTTTGGAAAGGGAAACGGCGACGCCCGTTGACACTGGGCGTCGGATGAAATTCGCGATGAGCAGCATTTGTTTAGGCTGACACCAGCAACATATTGCAAAAGCAAAAACTCGAGAAAAATGCGCCCGACGACTCTTAGATGAGATATCCTGTGTAAGTAACTCGGGTAATCAGATAACACTGCAATAAATATTTATCTCTCTGAACGGTTTACCGTGCACATGTCACTTTCATGTCGGTGTCCTCGATCACAGTCACCTCAACACTGAACAGCATTCACGCTTGATAGAACAGCCCACCAGAGTATATCGTTCCGCTACGCATCAGCGAGCGATGTAACTTGTGCACATGGAAATATCTGCGCTACTCACTGTACGTCTTTTAATTGCGACCACAAGTATCAAGATCGTGACAAGGACAAGTTGAAATGCTGCCCGATTAAAGTTTAGCTTAGAAACGTCGTGTAAAGTCACATTTGACATCATGAGCGTTATTCTGCATAAAAATTGCCCTTGGACCCATTCAGAGCTCAAACCGTTTGGTACTTTTATAAGCTCTGAGTACCTAAACTATCGTCGAAATTACTGTGTAAATCGTCCAAGCGAAGTGCAACAAATGCAAAGTGAGTATGGAACAGTGGAGGTTCGTTTATCTCCCGTTGCACCTGTGGATCTCATCATTGGAGTTGCAGTTATTCATCTGGTGAAGAATTATTGGTATAATTTGATTCAGACAAAATTCTATTGTATACTACTGGCCATTAAAACTGCTACACCAAGAAGAAATCCAGATGATAAACGGGTATTCATTGGACAAATATATTGTACTAGAACTGACATGTGATTACATTTTCATGCAATTTGGGTGCATAGATCCTGAGAAATCATTACCCAGAACAACCGCCTCTGGCCATAATAACGGCCTTGATACGCCTGGGCATTGCGTCAAACAGAGCTTGGATGGCGCGTACAGGTACAGCTGCCCATGCAGCTTCAACATGATGCCACAGTTAATCAAGAGTAGTGTCTGGCGTATTGTGACGAGCCAGTTGCTCGGCTACCATTGACCAGACGTTTTCAATTGGTGAGAGATCTGGAGAATGCGCTGGCCAGGGCAGCAGTCGAACATTTTCTGTGTCCAGAAAGGCCCGTACAGGATCTGCAACATGCGGCCGTGCATTATCCCGCTGAAATGTAGGGTTTCGCAGGGATCGAATGAAGGGTAGAGCCACGGGTCGTAACACATCTGAAATGTAACGTCCCCTGTTCAAAGTGCCGTCAATGTGAACAAGAGGTGACCGAGACGTGTAACCAATGGCACCCCATACAATCACGCCGGGTGATACGAAACTATGGCGATGACGAATACACGCTTCCAATGTGCGTTCACCGCGATGTCGCCAAACACGGATGCGACCATCATGTTGCTGTAAACAGAACCTCGATTCATCCGAAAAAATGACGTTTTGCCATTCGTGCACCCAGGTTCTCGTTGAGTACACCATCGCAGGCGCTCTTGTCTGATGCAGCGTCATGGGTAATCGCACCCATGGTCTCCGAGCTGATAGTCCATGATGCAGCAAACGTCATCGAACTGTTCGTGCAGATGGTTGTTGTCTTACAAACGTCCCCATGTGTTGACTCAGGGATCGAGACGTGGCTGCTCGATCCGTTACAGCCATGCGGATAAGATGCCTGTCATTTCGACAGCTAGTGATACGAGGCCGTTGGGATCGAGTACGGCGATCCGTATTACCGTTCTGAACCCACCGATTCTATATTCTGCCGACGGTCACTGGATCTCGACCAACACGAGCATCAATGTCGCGATACGATAAATCGCAACGGTTATAGGCTACAATCTGACCTTTATCAAACTCGGAAACGTGATGGTACGCATTTCTCCTCCTTACACGAGGCGTCGCAACAACATTTCACCAGGCAACGGCGGTCAGCTGCTGTTTGTGTAAGAGAAATCGGTTGGAAACGTTCCTCATGTCAGCACCATGTGGGTGTCGCCACCGGCGCGAACCTTGTGTGAATGCTCTGAAAAGCTAATCATTTGCATATCACAGCATCTTCCTCCTGTCGGTTAAATTTCGCGTCTGTGGCACGTCATATTCGTGGTGTAGCAATTTTTATGACCAGTGATGTTTTTTTTCCTTACCATAAGAAGCTGTCCAGTGAGATTATTCGAAGAGCTTTTGGTCACTAAGCACTATAATACGTTCAAATTGCTGCACGATGCGCATCTCTGGCGCGGCAGAGTGAACATAACCGGTCTCACGTTGGTCGATAGTGCTGTGTCCACCCTACCTGTCTCTGGAACGATCTGACCAGCAGCATACATGTACAGAGATAGGAACGTGGTGTGCAAGGAGCATCTCGAGGAAAAAAGCAGTTGCATTTACAGTAAACATGTCTTAAGAGGAAATCTGGCCAAAAACCGGCCACATCGGGAATTCGTATTACTTGGGACAGAAGCAAGAACATCATTGTTCACAAAATTTCTGGTAAGAGTATCTGCAGAAAGAGCTAATTGGAGAGCGGATAAGTTAAATTTTCTAAGTGTTGAGATCCACATTATTATAGGTAAAATCTAAAAACAGTGTACTTATCGTTGTGCATAACTTACTTGCATCTAAACAATTCAGAAGGTATTCTGATAGCACAGAATTACCCTTTTCACCATATCACTGAAAAGAAACCAAGCAAGGAGACAAATTAGAAAATCAATGGTTTATTAAGAGCATTCTAGGTACTATGCCAGGGAACTGACGGGTTCTGTGCGCCAATAAGAAAGGTGTTGTTTCAAATGCCATTAATGGTAATGTACTACACTTTCTTTGCGATGATAGAAGTACAAAAATACATTTGTAAAGTTTTAACTAGTAGGTCTCTAATAAGCAGGAACCATTTCTCATACAGGACGTTAACAAAATTAAATTCAATGAAAAGTTTTTTTAGCATTGACTTCTGTTTTTTAAGCATTCCTATTCTTGGGACTAATATTACAACTTTAATACAGAACTCCCTGTACAGTTGACGAAGAAATCGCTATATTGTCAACAGCTCTTTTTGATTTGCCTCTGAAAAGTACGGCTGGTTTTTCATATGACGTACGTCTCGGCGTACGTCACCCATGGCCTTTCCTCCTCTGAATAGACTGACATTTTTCCATCCTTCTGTTTCAGCCTAAGAGTTATTATTGGTTAGTTGATGTGGATGAGACGCTTTGATAATACTGCATTTGAGGATCCTACACGATTGTAATCTTAACCGTGTTTCGACAGCATCCTTAAAATTAAAGAAGTCAGTTGCACGTATTAGAATTACATAGAATGGGTTCATGGCTATAGCTGCCTTAACAGTCTTGTTAAATCTTTCGGAACGAAGATTCTGACGCCTCTCAACTAGGTGTCGGATTTGGTTTGCCGGTAATCAGTCCGAAATAGTTTCGTTATCAAAACTCTTAAGTCCTCTCTACAAGCCCCAGAAGTCTGTAATAGTAGTGGTATTTACATACATATTATGCAAACCACTACGAAAGGTATGGCAGAGGGTATTCAGCACTGCGTCTCGTATGAGGGTACATCGCGCTTAAATGCCTCTGTGCTCGCTGTAGTTAAGCATTCCACCACATTCCCTACTGGAGCGATATGACGAGGTGTAGGGAATATCTGTGGATTCTTCACTTAATACTGAAGAAGATAGGAAGCGACTGTGGAGCGAGTGTCATGAGGAGGAACCAGTATTATTCTAGGTGACGGTGAGGTAGCAGTAATCGGCAAATTGAGGATTCTGAATTTACAAGGGGACAGCGCCTATTTCAAGGCCAAGCGTTTAAGAAAAATGGTATATTTGGGGCTAGTTGGGGGCGGCAAGAGCCATAATGCTAGCATTACTTCAAGACAGCGGTTGGCGCAGAAGAAAGAGCTCAGCACGTTAATCCTAGTACCATGGTGTCGAAACTTTCTCCGCAATTTTATTTTTATTTTCAGTTACTTGCATTGATAATAAACCGAAATAACACCACGTACTTTATATTCAATATTAGTTTCCTAAACCCGTGAAAAGCGAAAGTCAACGGAAGTTTGGGATTGCAAATAAATTTCCAGGAAGCGATTGTAAGGCATACAAGGGAATTACGTATCTAAAATTAGATACTTTTATTATTTCGGAATTGATGATGCATACGTACTGGGGTGATATTCTCCGTAAAAACAGGAAGTGGTAATGTTCTTGGTATCTTGAACATCTTATTAAAACTTTTTTTACGATTACATAGTCACTGTAAAGTTTATGTAGAAAAATAAATCTGGTTTACGTTCATAAGAGGTTCTCTCTCATCGCACAGCAAACCCCGCGCAACGCATCATTTCACTACATAACGGCAGTAGAATGTATTTTGATACAGTTTTCTCGGAATGCGACTTCTTTCTCTCTCTTTCTATGAGATAAAGAGGACTTATGAAGCTTTAGTGAAATTCCTTACCCGACGATAAAGAAAGATATTGCAGGGTTGCGCGAGCGGATGTTTTTTGGGGATGGGGGATGGGGGTGGGGCCGCTTAATAAGGCATCGTGACACTCTTTCTTCACCTTGAAAAACATAATTTGTACTCCTGCGCGACCGGCTTCATCACATCCGTCAAAAAATTTCGGATGAGGTTGTTTTTCCCCTGATTTTGATGAATATTTTGTATTTTGCCACGTGCTCTTCCATCAAATTACCCTTTGTCTTTCCTTTTCTTCCTTTATGAATATATGTATTGCAATATTTCTGTTTATTTGTGGAGTAATTTACTTAAAAATTGAAACTAAAATAAAGTCTCTGATGGGTACTCGACCTGACTGTCCTCGTATTATCGTTCTGTATTCTTTCCGCTACGCCAACCGCTGGCAGAAGGCTGTGATAAAATAAATGGGTCATACTTCACCCGACTTGCGGAGAAAATGTTATCCTTCTGAACACTGGGCCGTCTGGAAACCCCACTTTCGCATGTGACCAACTCCTGCATAAAAAAAGGATGAAAACGAAAATTGGATGAAATTGGTGATGACTACGTGGCGCGGCCACCTCGTTCGTAGCGGGTCAACGTCAAAGGGCTGATTAAATCTGGCATGAATTACGCTACGTTTTCACCAGTGGATGGTTATTACGCAGAGTAATTCAATTATTTTTGTGCTCACTCTGAAGTTTTAACATTTTTCCATTGTATCTTCGGCCCAGGATTTTGACTGATTGAAGTATTCCACCAAATCGCAACATTTGAAGTACTCAGCTTAGTTTTGCAGCTTCTACGAGGGGCGTTCAACAAGTAATCCAACACACTTCGTTCTGAAAGCAGGTTGGTTTTATTCGGGATTCCAGTACACCATATCATGCCACACTCTTTCGGCTACAAAACCCCAATTTTCAACATAATCGCCGTACAGTGCGACAGTCTTACCCCAAGTTGCTGGGAGGGCCTGTATTTTCGCATGGTACCACCCTGCTGGGCGCCAGCGGAGTCAGCGTCTCGCTGCATCATTAACCTCCCCATCGTCCACATGCTGCTTCCCGTGGAGTGCATCCTTCATTGATCCAAACAGATGGAAGTCGGAAGGTGCGGGATCCTGGCTGTAGGGTGAATGACGATGAAGGTCCAACGAAGTTCTGTAAACTAATATTGGGTATGTAGACGTGAGTGAAGCTTTGCGTCGTCGTGGTGTAAGTAGGCTGTTTATGTTTTCTCTATGTAAGTAGGCTGTTTATGTTTTCTTATTGGCAACGTTACGTAGCGCTCAATATGAAAATCACTGGCTGTGCTGTGTGCAGTCTGTGGCTAGTTTACATTGTTGTCTGCCATTGTAGGGTTAGGCAGCTGGCTGTGAACAGCGCGTAGCGTTGCGCAGTTGGAGGTGAGCCGCCAGCAGTGGTGGATGTGGGGAGAGAGATGGCGGAGTTTTGAAATTTGTCATGAACTGCTATATTTATATATGATGATATCAAGGTAAATACATTGTTTGTTCTCTATTAATATCTTTCATTTGCTAACTATCCCTATCAGTAGTTAGTGCCTTCCATAGTTTGAATCTTTTATTTAGCTGGCAGTAGTGGCGCTCGCTGTATTGCAGTAGCTTGAGCAGCGAAGATTTTTGTGAGGTAAGTGATTTGTGAAAGGTATAGTTTAATGTTAGTCAGGGCCATTCTTTTGCAGGGAATTTTGAAAGTCAGATTGCGTTGCGCTAACAAAATATTGTGTGTCAGTTTAAGGACAGTCGTGTAAGAATTGTTCAAAGGGGACGTTTCAGTGGAAAAGGACGAGTTGGTTCGCATCCTTGTGTCGACGAACATGCTGAAGTCATTTCTTCAGTTTCCTACGACAATACACTTCATAGTTGATCGTCGAACCATGAGGGACGGCATCAAGCAGTATGCCCCTTCCGAGTCCCAGAAGACCGTCACCAAGGTCTTACCGCCTGAGGGTGCAGCTTTGGACTTTTTCTTCGGAGGGCGGGTAGGATGGCACCACTCGAGAGATCGAACAGGTTTGCGCGACCTTATTGCGGTGTTTACGGACTCCTTGCACAACGACCTATTATGTTTTTGTTCACTACCAGGCCTCCGTATACATTCTGCAAGCATCTATGAATATCTATGATGCTCTAGTTTTCCACCAAAAGAAACTCAATGACATTTCTCTGTTTGGAAAGCAACTCCGTTACAGACGCCTTTTCGAAGGCTACGTATGGCGCCGTCACCTATCTGAACGCCATGAAACTGTAGGGTCTGAAGCGGGAATATTCTACTTCATAAACAGCATTTTTTCAACCGAAGCTGGCCGAGAGAAAAAATATTTCGCATTAGTTAATAAGCGGACCTCATAATTATAATCTGTTGTGTCCAATTAAACATCCACCAGTACTACTTATAAACGTTATTTTGTAAAAATGAAGTGTGTCACTGGAGATAAATGTCAGGTATATTGCCGAAAGTCAATCTCTTTAATAATCTTAAATTACTTTGTTTTTAATTACATTTTACGGAGTTGCAGATAACTAAAGGTTAAGAACATTTTGAGGGAATGTATTGTTCCCGCTGGACGGTCCATGAGCCACGGATAATCATAATGGCCACACCTTGACCCACAGACCTCTTGGCAAGAAGCCGCATAGTTGCTCGTTTACAAGGTAACATATATTACCGCAGGTCGGTAAGTCACTGGGGAAACTCGTGCAGTGTCCGGTTATTGCTTACTGCACCGAGCTTCAAAGCTGAAACTATACACGTAGCTCTGCCAGACCTGCGTTATTATTGGCCAGTTTGATCCGCAGTTACAATAGGCAGGAACGAATTGTTACCACTTTCTCACTCTTTTATGGCCATAATCTCTGGCTACGCACATTCTCATCGGTACTTTTACGCTCGTATCTTCAATGTTACCTTCACTATTCATAAGGTATTTGTAAGATCCAGATGAAAATCTCCTGATAAAATGCAGACTTACTTATGATTCGCTTGTGTACAGCCCGTGTACCTTCATTTTTGTTTTGTTTTGTTTTTTATTCAGTTTTTCTCTGGAGTTTAATATATGTCCCAGTACGCTACTTATAAGAAAAAACATCTTTGTTGGGATTCCATATTAAACTGTCCCCGCTCACATCTTAGGGAGGAAAGAAGGCTAGAGATTAACCTCACGATGGTGTCATCGGAGGTACTGCACACACACTCAGTAGCAGTAGCATGTGGGTTGTAAGCGTCAACTATCGGATATTTCGACTCTCATCTGATTCGTCTTACGACATTTTCGACTCAAACTTTATTTTCTGAGCAATGAACTAGGACGTGGTAATTTCACACGCATTATTTAATTCTTTGATGTTCACTGAAGTGGCCCAGCTCTTCCTTTTTTCTTTGATTATACGTGAGAGATTCGATATATTGGTAAGTCCGTATAAAAATAGATATTTATATGTAGTGGCCTAAATGAAATACTTGGATTAACATCAGGACTGACAGACGATGAGCACGTTTCGAATAAAACGGAAGGTAAATTGAAAAACAGAGCTAACTTTTTTTTAAACGAGGTAATGTGAGCAATTGAGATTTTAGGAGAAACGAACACATCGGCCGCAACAAGACACTGAAATAAATTCAACGGCGACAAGTGAAAATTTGTGCTTGACCGGGACTCGAGCCGGAATTTCTCGCTTTACGCAATCGGACGTCTTAATTGCCTCTGTCACCCAGATTCGATACTCATTCGACCCAAATTCTGAACTTGTGGCACTGCAGGTGTCTCCACCGTCCGGTCGTGTCCACCGTCCATTAACCTCCTTCATTGGAGCGTTTGGGTGAGTCCTGCAAGAGTTCGGACGTAGTGTGCATCTCCACTGACATTACGTGATCCATCTATTCTCATAGATATTTGGCGGGCATAAAGGGTATAAGTGCAGATTTTTTTTATATGTGATACCTTAATGTACACACATATCAGTGTACTGGTTGTTATTTCTCTGTGTCGAAGAAAAATGGCTCTGAGCACTATGGGACTCAACATCTTAGGTCATAAGTCCCCTAGAACGTAGAACTACTTAAACCTAACGAACCTAAGGACAGCACACACACCCATGCCCGAGGCAGGATTCGAACCTGCGACCGTAGCAGTCCTGCGGTTCCGGACTGCAGCGCCAGAACCACTAGACCACCGCGGCCGGCTGTGTCGAAGAGTCCACCCACCAACACATCACAAATTGTACCATTTAAACAAGTATTTTGCCTCTGTTACTGATAGCGTGGGGTTGTCAGATTCAGTAAATAATGCAATGGAATATCTGAAACCACTTCACACAAGCAATCTCAGTAAAATGGAATTGACACTTACTTCACCCAAAGGAATAGAGTCCATCATAAACTCCTTGGAATAAAAGCATCCTAGTGGTTATGATAGCATATCAACAAAGTTAATAAAATAGTGTTCATGTGGCTTAGTCATATCTTAAGTTATTTGTGTAATCAATCACTTATCACAAGAACATTCCCAGTCTGGCTTAAATATGCTGAAGATATACCTGTCCCCAAGAAAGGGGACAAAGAAATGCCGTCAAATTATCGATCGATCTCACTTTTGCCAGATTTTTCAAAACTCTTTGAAAAGGTTATGTTCAAGCGTCTACTTAAGCACCTTAGTGAAAATAACATACTGTCAAAGTCACAGTTTGGGTTTCTTAAGGGTTCTGATATTCAGAAGCCTATTTACACTTACAGTGAAAATACCCTTAATCCATTAAACAACAAATTAGAGGCAACTGGCATATTCTGTGACCTGTCTAAGGCTTTTTACAGTGTGAATCACAGCATTCTTTTAAGTAAATTGAAATATTATGGCATCACTGGTAGTGCTGCAAAGTGGTTTCAGTCATATCTTACTAATAGAAAACAAAGGGTGTCCCTACATAACGCTTCAGCAGTAGGTAATCAGACGTCATCTGACTGGGAAGAAATTACATGTGGTGTTCCCCAAGGATCCATATTAGGCACATTACTTTTTCTTGTGTATATTAATTACCTGTCATCTGTTATATTATTAGATTCCATGTTTCTCTTATTTGCACATGATACAAACATTTCAATAAATAGTAAATCAAATACAAATTTAGAAAGGGCAGCTAATCAAATTTTTACTGACATTATTAAGTGGTTCATAGCCAATTAACTATCATTAAACTTTGGAAAGACCCACTATATGCAGAACTTCCAAGAGATTTCCTTCTAGTGTGTGTATGAAATATATAACATGGAAATAGGAGAAGTTGAGAGTGTAAAATTCTTGGTATTACAACTTGATAATAAATTCAGTTGGGAGCGACATCCTAACGAACTGCTAAAGCGCCTAAACAAGTCTGTGTTTGCAATGCAAATGATGTCAGAAATAGGAGATACAAATATAAAAAACTGGAATACTTTGCTTATTTTCATTCCATTATGTCATATGGTATCATATTTTGGGATGACTCCACAAACCGAGAAAAAAAATTTTAGACTGCAGAAGTGTATAATAAGAGTAATGTGTATTGTATATCCAAGAACATCACGTAGAAACCTATTCAAAGAATTGGGCATACTAACCACAGCTTCTCAGTATATTTATTCCTCAAAGAAATTTATTGTAAATAATACGTCTCTTTTTTCAACTAACTGCTTACTACACAGTATCAGTACTAGAAATAAGAACAATATAGATAAATACTTAAAATCATTTACTCTTGCCCTGAAAGGAATCCAGTATTCAGCAACACGTATTTTCAGTTAGTTACCAGCAACCATTAAGAGTTTTGTTTCAGACAATGCACAATTTCAACATAATTTAAAAGAATTTTTGATGGTTAACTCCTTCTATTCCATCCATGAATTTCTCAACAAGTGTAGCAGACTATTTTAATGAAAATATTATACTTTAATTTTTGACAATACTTTGTTCTAACAGCCACTTAACTACCTACTGTGTGAATGATGGATATATGGAAAGCAGATGTAAGTCTTAAGCCTGTAAATACTGGAAGTTTAATTTTAAATATAGTCCATAATTTGACTGTCCTTAACTGTGGATCATTGAAATGAATAATTTACTTTGATTTTTGACAATATTTGGCTGTAATAGCCAACTAACTAGCTACTGTGTGAATGATGGATTTAATGAAAGCAGATGTAAGTATTAAACCTGTAAATATCAGAAGTTTAATTTTAATTCATGAACATGATTTTACTCTTTATTGACTGAGGACCATTAAAATTAATGAAACTCAAGTTTTTCTAATTACATTATTGTAATGTGTTTATCTGACATGTCCCACACCCAGGAGGATCCCCTCTATTGTGGGTCTATGGAATGAATAATTAATCTAATCTAATCTAATCTGCGACCCGATGTTTTCTGCACAGTCGTACTGCATCAGCTTGTATAATACGTCTGCCAGTGTAGACCAACCTTTTTGCGTCCAGGCGCCCACAGTTCAACACCAGACCTGTTGACCAGGGAAAAATAAACTTTAATGGCTTGCTCTTGTCACATGTACTTGAAGGTACTTCTTCTTCTTCTTCTTCATGTGCCGTCTCCTCTAAGAAGGTTGGCTGTCATCATGGCAATTTCTGATCTTGATTTGGCTGATCTAAGGAGTTCTGACGTTGAACAGTTGTACCAATTTTTTAAATTGTCAATCCAGGATGTCCGTCTTCTACCCCTCGTTCTCTTCCCACAAATTTTCCCTTCTAGTATTATTTGCAATATTTTGTAATTTACTCCCCTAATAACATGCCCTAAATATTGTAGCTTCCTTACTTTAATAATTTTAATTAATTCTTTTTCCTTTCCCATTCTTCTTAGGACATCTTGATTGGTAATCCTCGACACCCAACTAATTCTAAGTATTCTTCTATATGCCCACATTTCAAAAGCTTCTAAACTGTTCATGTCCTTCTTTTTCAATGTCCACGCTTCCATTCCGTATAATAATTTTGAGAATACATAGCATCTTAGCAACCTCATTTTTGTGTTTAAACAAATGTCTCTTGAACAGAATGCATTTTTCATCTTATTAAAGATACTTCTGGCCTGTCCTATTCTCGATTTAATTTCTTCTGAGCTTTCAATCTCCTCATTTACAATTGTTCCGAGATATTTAAATTTACGTACTTGATCGACTCTTTCCCTATTGATTGTAAGATTTTCTTGTTGGTGTGTTTTAGATATCACCATGAACTTAGTCTTGCTTACGTTAAGAGTCAAGCCAAATTCTTCACTTTTTTCTGCGACTTTGTCAAGAAGTAATTGTAGATCTTTGAGGTTTCCAGCTAGTAGTGCAGTGTCATCAGCAAACCTAACATTGTTAATGTTTAGCCCATTCACTTTAATGCCAGTTATTTCATCTGATAGAGCTGCCTGGATTATGTCTTCTGAATACATATTAAACAATAAGGGTGAGAGAACGCAACCTTGTCTCACACCCCTCTTTATTTCTATATCATTCGATAACTCATTTTCTACCTTCACGGTTGCGGTTTGATTGTAGTAGAGGTTATATATAATGCGGATGTCTTTCTTATCAAGTGTTTTCTTTTCTAACAATTCTATGAGATGATCATGATGAACTTTGTCAAATGCTTTATTATAATCCAGGAAGCACACATATAGTGGCTGGTTAACCTCCATACATCGTTGCGCTAATATGTTAAAAGCAAACAATGCTTCTCTTGTACCGAGGGAACTTCTAAAACCGAATTGTGTTTCACTTATACCTTCTTCTACTTTTTTGTATATTCGTTGGTGTATAACTTTTAGAAATATCTTTAAGGTGTGACTCATTAAGCTTATTGTACGGTGATCATTACAAGTTTTGGCATTAGCCTTTTTGGGTAATGTAACAAAGGTAGATGTCAACCAATCCCTAGGAATAATTCCCGAATTATAAATATCATTAAACAATTGTACAAATATATCTATATGGTCTATTCCTATGAGTTTCAGGATGTCATTTGGTATCTTATCCGGTCCAGGGGCTTTTCCTGTCTTTGATTTGTTGATAACATGTAATATTTCTTCTTTCGATATGCTTGGTCCTCGTTCTCCGATCATGTTATCATAAAATTTTTGATCTTTTCTTGTATCTTCAAATAGTTCTTTGACATATTCTGTCCACCTGTCCAGTTTACCTTTAACATCAGGAATTATTTTGTCATTTTTATCTAACAATAAACTTGTACTTTTCTTTTTATTAAGTCCAGCTAACTCTTTAACTTTTTTGTGTAAGTTGAAACTATCATGTCTTGTTTCATAACTCTCAATTTCAGAGCATTGTTCCTTGTACCATTCTTCTTTTGCTCGCCGTGTTTCTTTTCGTATTTCTGCATGTAATCTTTTATACTCACTTTCATCTCTATTTTTAAGTATTCTTCTTTGTTCCATCAATTGTAATATCTTCTCTGTCATCCACTTCTTTTTCATGTTGTCGTGTTTGGTCGCCATTGTGTTTTTACATGCTTTATTTAATGTGTCTTTTATAAGTTCCCATTTGCCATCAATGTCTTCTGTTTGATTATTCTTTATCCTAACTAATTCCTTATTAATCTCTTCAGAAGTCTTTTGTTTAGTCAAGGGGTCTCTTAGAATAGTTGTATTTATATAGTCCTTCTTTTGTTTCTTTTGTATGGCTTTCAGTTTCACATGGAACTTTGCTACTAAAAGGTTATGATCAGAAAATATATCAGCTCCTGGATATGTTTTCACACCATGAATAGAATTTTTGTACCTCTTGTTTATAAGTATGAAATCAATTTGATTTCTGCAAACTTCTTCATTACAGTCTCTTGGTGATTTCCAAGTATAAAGTCTTCGTTTAGGGAGTTTAAAAAATGTGTTTGTAATAGACAGATTGTTTTCCTGGCAAAATTGTGACAGCAAATCTCCTCTTTCATTTCTTGTTCCTAAACCAAAAGGTCCAATAAGATCACCTTCACTTCCTTCACCTATTTTGGCATTAAAATCTCCCATGATGATAATAATGTCTCTGCTTTTTGAGGTTCCTATTGCTTGTGTTAATTCTTCATAAAATTTTCCTATTTCTTCTTGGTCTTTGTCGGCTGTTGGAGCATAGATTTGGATTAAATTAATATTTGTTTGTTTCGTTTGTAAATGTAGACTGATTACTCTATCTGAGATTGGTAAAATGCTTTTGACAGATTTACTAGCATACTCATCTAAAATTATTCCTACCCCATTCCTGTGCTGGCTATCAGAATTTCCCGAGTAATATACTTTCATGTTGTCAATGGTCATTTCTCCTGAGTCAGGCCATCTTGTTTCACTTACACCCAAAATGTTAATTTTTAGGCGTTTCATTTCTTGTATAACATTATTTACTTTGCCTGGTTGGTATAATGATCTTACATTCCAAGTTGCTATTGTTGCATTATTTTTGTATTTACTTGTGGCATTGTTCAAGGCTCTCCCCCACGGAGATCCGAGTGGGGGAGTTGAAACTTCGGATAATTTGACATTGAACCCTGCCTTGATGAGTTTTCCTGGGGATATCCATTGGATCTTTAATGCTGTGGTTTCCCGTTGCCTTCAGCATCCTATGCCGTTGACCACCCTTGGTGATTCTTCCGTCTTTAGGAGTGATTTCTCACTCCAAGGACAAGAGGGTGCCCTTGCTCTACCAGCTCATCCGCCCTCTAGAAGGTCGTTGGCTTAGTAGAGGGTTCTCCTTATCCCGGGAGAAACTCGGTCGCCAGAGCCTCGTTAGCGTAGCAGGGGATACCACGTGCCGGAGAGGTTGACATTTGTGTGGGAGAGGCTATTGGTGACGCATCCCACACCTTACCCCTTCTTACTAACCAAACTAAAAAACATATGACATGTGAAGGCTAAAATTATTAATCTGCCAATTACCTAAATACTGATATCACCAACAGAAATATCTACACTTATACCCGTTATACGATGTAGGGTAATGTTTGTAGTGTACACAAATGAACAATTACGTGGCCTCTGGTTAGATGTACGAAAGTCGTTCGATATGGTACCAGTTTGAACGATCCCCTTCCGAAACAGTTTTTTATCGCAAAAAAATGGTTCAAATGGCTCTAAGCACTATGGGACTTAACATCTGAGGTCATCAGTCAACTAGAACTTAGAACTACTTAAACCTAGCTAACCTAAGGACAACAAACACATCCATGCCCGAGGCAGTATTCGAACATGCGACCGTAGCGGTCGCGCGGTGCCAGACTGAAGCGCCTAGAATCGCTCAGCCACACCGGCCGGCTTGTTATCGCTCTTTTTATGGTAACGCAGTCGGAAAATAAGAGCGAAGTTTTTATGAACATTTTTAAAGGTGCTCAGGAAGGTGCAATGAAGCAGCTGGTACTCCACTTTCCAGACAATGTCTTTTAAGTAAACACGAACATATTCGCAATTTTTGTATATCGATACGAGCATTTGTTTGTTGATTCCCTTCTTTCCCCCTGCAGCAGTGCATGTAACTTATATGAAAATAAATGTACTGGTCAGTAAAATTTAGGTAGTTAACTTATGTGAAACTGAATTAACACAAAACCAATTTGACATCTGAGACCGAAATTTACGTGCAAAAGAAAAAAAAAAGAATAAAAGTTACATGTTCTCCAGTACTATAAAATCGGGTTTCCAGATGGTAATGGGGACACTTTACGATATATTTATCCCGTAGTACGTCACGTTGTAGACTACGTTCTCGTCTCACACCGTATTTTAAGTGTACAAGTAGGGTAACTTTCAACCTCTGTATCTCGGAAGAGGATGAAGATAAGAAGAAGATTTTCAAGACTGTTCGAGATAGGGATATTATGAACACATCTGTAGAATTACAGCCATTTACTGTGCATAGCCGTCTCGGAACCCTCGAATGAGTTTTGGTCCGCTGGTGACGGTGACAATATAGAAAAAAACACATTTTTGGGGTTTTGAGAGTGCCTCCGTAAGTCCCATAAAGCCCACAGTAGACTACATCAAATTCAAAAAGAAAAAACCGATCTACCCCATTTGTCTCAACAGAAGAAAGTATGTAATATTCATCCTTGGACGCTGTACTGTAGGACAGTAACACTAGCACGATCCGTCTGTTGGCTATACAAGTGGTCCTTAGCCCAGGGCTGTCACAAACACTTGATCCAACCCTTTTATCACAAACAGAACCCGAGGTATGAGCAACGGAAAATCCCATTTTTATGCGGGGCGTTTTAGAACATATTAGGTACACATAGTGTCGCACGCATAGCAACAGGATATTGCCTTGAAGAATTCTTGACAGCTATAAGTCACAATGCTTCCCTATAAAATGAAATGAAAGCAACTTCGGAAGTACCTAAAGCAAGCTAAACAGATCCGCTAATATTGTGGAAGTACGTAAACAATTAACTGTAAAGGGCCAGCAGCATTTTTGAGCATCTCACTGCTGATTTGTTTCCCACTGGATGATTCTAGGATAATGCAGAATGACTTACACAATTTATCTGCTTGATGGAGTAAATGACAGCTTTTATTAAACGCATATAAAATCAAGATAATGAACAAAGGCGAGAAAAATAGCCTGACGTTATTAGCTTATGGCAAAAATGGTAAGACTGAAGCCCGTCGCATCTTACGTTTATACAGATGCAACATTGCAATGCAGTATGAAATGTAACAGTGACAGTACTAGCCATCAGCATGAGCGCTACAATTGGAAACCTCCGCTGCCGGTCGCAGTTCGGGAAGAGCGCGCCGTTAGAAGCGAACAGCTGGGCCGACGTAACGACTGGTAACACGTCCGCCCCGGCTGGATTTCGTCGGTCCGACAGGCTTTGGAAGTTGGTGGGCTTTCTGTTGATCAGAGACGGACATGTTAACGTGATCTGCGAGAATGGAGTTCACGCGGGCAGCCTGGTATGTGGCGCGACCGCGCTGTTTGGATTTCATCGGGTGAAGTGGGCGGCCATCGAGTGTTTTTGGCTCGGTAACAGAGTAAGTGAGTTGGTACAAGATAGGATCCAGAATAACAGGAGCACATCCATATATCCTGTGGTACCAAGTCATGGTGGTTCGTGCGTGGTCAGAGAGGGTCAAACCCAAATTCTGCTGCGTGGTCATCGATATTTTTTTCCCCTCATTCGTCCTGTCGCCAAATACTGATGGCTTCACCTGTTATGAAATGTGTTGTGCTGTGAGGCGTGCTTGTAACAGAGAATTTCGCAGCCGAGGTGCGAATTGCATGGAAGTGTTCCTGCTGTGGTGGATATTGAAATACGGAATACCGAGCTTGGTGGCGCAGTTATTAGCACACTGGACTCGCATTCGGGATGACAACGGTCCAAACCCTGTCAGACCATCCTGATTTATGTTTTTCATGATTTCCCTATATCACTTCAGGCAAATGCCAGGATGATTCCTTTGAAAGGGCACGGTCAACTTCCTTCCCCATCATTCCCTAATCCGAGGTGACCGATGACCTCGCTGTTCGGTCCCCTCCCTCAAATCAACCAACCAACTAAATATGCAACTTACGTTTTGTACACAAATAGCCATCCACCAGCGGGTTTGTGTTCTGTACTATAGGTTCTTAATGAGAGTGGAGTAGATTTTGTGAGTAGCTTATTGTCTTGTTGAATAGTTGACTGTAGCGTCATTTATGTATCATTTATCTTGATGCCCTCTCTTTTGACAGTAAAAGATCGTTTGTGTAATCTGTTGTTGGCCACCGCTATTTCGCCGGCCGCAGTGGCCGAGCGGTTCTAGGCGCTTCAGTCTGGAACCGCGCGACCGCTACGGTCCCTGGTTCGAATCCTGCCTCGGGCACGGATGTGTGTGATGTCCTTAGGTTAGTTAGGTTTAAGTAGTTCTAAGTTCTAGGGGACTGATGACCTCAGAAATTAAGTCCCATAGTGCTCAGAGCCATTTGAACCGCTATTTCGTACTGACTGTTCTTACACACGCGTCATTCTGGCATACTTGGCATTGTACTGTTTGTTCTCAAAACTGTTGTATTAACCGTTGGTCGCGTTAAGCGTAGATTAACTGTTGATATGAATCTTGATGGGTATGAAATCGTAACTGAAGCTTGAGCTTGACCAGCACTTGTCTTGCGGAAGTCTAACTTGTGTAGGTCGAGAAACCCGTACGGAAAGTTTGTTTAACCACTGAAAGACATTAATTTGACAGTGCTTTCCCTGGAGTTTGTCCGACCTGAATCTGTCAGACCTGTGTTACGAAAATCGTAAATTTGTAAGGATAATTTCCTGTTTTCATGCTTGAGCTTTTACAAATTGTGCTAACGTTAATTTTCTTAAGATTGTTTAAATATTTTGTAGAGTAATTGTTTGTTAATAATAGCGAACTGGATATACACCCTCTTGGAGCGAGAATTTTTGTTATTTGAAGAAATTAATGGTTTCGTGTACACGCCTGTCTACCCTGCGCCACCTCTTCCAAATCCCGCTTCTCGCTACAGTAACGAAAACTTGAAGACGGCAGTAGGTAAGGCCAATCGAATACGTTTGTTGGAAGAACTGTAAGGGAGAGTAATGCATTCTCTAGTACTTCATCATAGTAAAGAGAGAAAAGTGGTTCTAGAATCGTAACAGTGCGATGTAGCCCATACAGGACTGAAACAAGCTATGATCGTAGAATGTTATTGGCACTTGGCCCTAGATGGTCGGCTCATTTATCTTGGTCAAATTCAAAGAATCAGAGTTCGTGGAATTCTTCGCGAAGTATCCTGTGCCATGCATCCTAGAGTTGATTGTGGCTGTATGTAGATGTAACAGTATCCCTTGTCACCAATGATGATTTTTATTCTTATCTGACTAATAGCTTTGTCCGTACAAACGCTACCACTGTTCACAGTGCTGGCCACATTTGTACTGAAACTGCAGTCCGTGTGGAGACACAGCTGGGGTTGGCCGCAGTTGGATATTAAGACGTCGGAAGAGATCGCTAAGTCCTATAAATCTTCCTGACCTCGCGTCTGCACTCCAAGTAGCTGTCACAGCACATTGAAATGTGAGACGTCAGACCTACATCAGTACTGTTGCCTGAAATGTATTGCTGCAATACGTGACTCAGATTTTAAGGCTAACCCAGGCTATTAAGTGATGTAGCCGAAATTTCAGAACAAATGGCAGTTATTTTATTCACGACATAAGCTTTCGATAAAATTACGAGATCACAGTCGTCAAAAAGTCTTGTGCTCACATCAAAAAGCGATCCACAGATCCCCACACAAAATAATCCACAAATGTAACTGCAAGGTGATCACACCTCTGGTCACTTCTCATGTCCCCTCACATTTTCATTAATTTACAGCTAAATAAGGTCTTTGTATGTAAATGAACATATAAGTATGCTCCTGGAGTTTGTACCGTCTTTTGATGTAGACGTTAGAATAGAAAAGTAACGTAAAGGAAAATAGTCCAGAAGAGTATTACGCTCATATATCATATTAAAGGCGTTTGTTTTGTTGCTTTATTGCCGTCAACCCTTGTGGGATGTCCATACGACTACGTCGTGTGGTGCACCCGAAGGAATCGACACCATCTCAGTGTAATTCGGTCGGTGGTAGCAAACGGATCGCCGACGGATGACGTGGATGTGTGTTAAAGAACATCGATAAATTAACATTTGGGATAGGATGTCAAACTTGATGCTAGTAAACAAAGTGAAAATAATAATCTACAGCTTAAAACGAATTGGGCCTCTTCTTTCACTTAATTATTTACCCACGAATCATCAATAAGAAAGGAGCTACAAAATGGTTCAAATGGTTCTGAGCACTATGGGACTTAACATCTGAGGTCATCAGTCCCCTAGAACTTAGAACTACTTAAACCTAACTAACCTAAGGACATCACACACATCCATGCCCGAGGCAGGATTCGAACCTGCGACCGTAGCGGTTGATTGGTTGTTTCGGGGAAGGAGACCAGACAGCGAGGTCATCGGTCTCATCGGATTAGGGAAGGACGGGGAAGGAAGTCGGCCATGCCCTTTGAAAGGAACCGTAACGGTCGCGCGGTTCCAGACTGAAGCGCCTAGAACCGCTCGGCCACACCGGCCGGCAAAGGAGCTACAGGCTCAACGAAAGACCACTATATTGGAGGTTAAACAAAGCACATTATTCGCATGCTCTGGAGGGTACTTCTTCAAATGTTGAAGATACATCCCAACATATTTTCAGTATAAAAACTACCGAATTCAGTACTCTAAGATAAATATTGTATGTCACAGATCCTTTAAGTAACTTTTCCTTTTGCAGTCAGATTACGTCACATAAATTAGAACTGTTGCAGAAATGAAAAGTGAAATTCACTTCAAAAAGACATGAATATGGAACATCAGTAGTGACTTATACATTGTATGATTAATATAATCCTCATAGATAAACACACACACATATATGTATGTATGTATTTGTGTGTGTGTGTGTGTGTGTGTGTGTGTGTGTGTGTGTGTGTGTGTGTGTATGTATGTATGTATGTATGTACGTACAGGGTGTTTAAAAAATGACCGGTATATTTGAAAGGGCAATAAAAACTAAACGAGCAGTGATAGAAATACACCGTTTGTTGCAATATGCTTGGGACAACAGTACATTTTCAGGCGGACAAACTTTCGAAATTACAGTAGTTACAATTTTCAACAACAGATGGCGCTGCAAGTGATGTGAAAGATATAGAAGACAACGTAGTCTGTGGGTGCGCCATTCTGTACGTCGTCTTTCTGCTGTAAGCGTGTGCTGTTCACAACGTGCAAGTGTGCTGTAGACAACATGGTTTATTCCTTAGAACAGAGGATTTTTCTGGTGTTGGAATTCCACTGCCTAGAACACAGTGTTGTTGCAACAAGACGAAGTTTTCAACGGAGGTTTAATGCAACCAAAGGACCGAAAAGCGATACAATAAAGGATCTGTTTGAAAAATTTCAACGGACTGGGAACGTGACGGATGAACGTGCTGGAAAGGTAGGGCGACCGCGTACGGCAACCACAGAGGGCAACGCGCAGCTAGTGCAGCAGGTGATCCAACAGCGGCCTCGGGTTTCCGTTCGCCGTGTTGCAGCTGCGGTCCAAATGACGCCAACGTCCACGTATCGTCTCATGCGCCAGAGTTTACACCTCTATCCATACAAAATTCAAACGCGGCAACCCCTCAGCGCCACTACCATTGCTGCACGAGAGACATTCGCTAACAATATAGTGCACAGGATTTATGACGGCGATATGCATGTGGGCAGCATTTGGTTTACTGACGAAGCTTATTTTTACCTGGACGGCTTCGTCAATAAACAGAACTGGCGCATATGGGGAACCGAAAAGCCCCATGTTGCAGTCCCATCGTCCCTGCATCCTCAAAAAGTACTGGTTTGGGCCGCCATTTCTTTCAAAGGAATCATTGGCCCATTTTTCAGATCCGAAACGATTACTGCATCACGCTATCTGGACATTCTTCGTGAATTTGTTGCGGTACAAACTGCCTTAGACGACACTGCGAACACCTCGTGGTTTATGCAAGATGGTGCCCGGCCACATCGCACGGCCGACGTCTTTAATTTCCTGAATGAATATTTCGATGATCGTGTGATTGCTTTGGGCTATCCGAAACATACAGGAGGCGGCGTGGATTGGCCTCCCTATTAGCCAGACATGAACCCCTGTGACTTCTTTCTGTGGGGACACTTGAAAGACCAGGTGTACCGCCAGAATCCAGAAACAATTGAACAGCTGAAGCAGTACATCTCATCTGCATGTGAAGCCATTCCGCCAGACACGTTGTCAAAGGTTTCGGGTAATTTCATTCAGAGACTACGCCATATTATTGCTATGCGTGGTGGATATGTGGAAAATATCGTACTATAGAGTTTCCCAGACCACAGCGCCATCTGTTGTTGAAAATTGTAA